>NC_142993.1:4848484-5151515 GCF_061535395.1 Colias eurytheme | reverse complement strand
CTGAACGCAGACTTAGTTTGATTGAATGCGTCTGTGGATACATGAAATATCAGCTGGAAAATAAATTTGAAACTTTGATGTCTGACTCGGCACATTTGAAATGAAAAAATTAAATGTTTGGTTAAAATACGAAAGGTATTTTTTAAAATACTAAAAAATTCAAGAAATTTAAGTCTGAAAAGGAATATCTCTACCTCTTTAGCAAACAAACAAAAACGCATTCATACTAAATGGATCGTTATTTTTTTAATGAGACAAAATATGTTCTCCTATAGATTTGATTAAAAATATATTTACCGTCGCACCTTAATGCATATTTGATAGTATTACACAAGAAAACTACATTAATTTTATTATTTTTTTTTCAATTATGATGAAAACTAAGATATTATATACTTGCTTCATTAATGTCTTGCTTCATTTATAAGAACTAAAAACAAAGTACACACAATAATTATAAAATTTAAAACTCACCCGTCATATTCACACCTCCATATCTGTATCTAGTCAGGTCTAACGAAAAGAGATCAGGTGAGAGAAAGATATACGAGTGTCCATCAGCCATTAAACCAACTTGCTGAGCTTGACGTAGTACCAGCTCCAATTTGTTGGAAGAACAATCAACTACAAAGTTCGTGTATCCACTGTGTTTTGCGTTTATTAGAACTTCCCTGAAATAGACTGGAGCATTAGTCCAATAATGTCAGGTTTAAGGAGAGTTAGAGTTGTGCAATTGGATTTGTTTTTTGTTTGAAATAAATAGAAAGAGTAGTTAATCTTTTTAAGTTTTGGAAATAAAATAAACTGACACAACACATTTTGAAATGAGTTGGGTCCAATTAAAGATTGAGGAATTTAATTATTTTATGAATTTACCATCACAAAAATTTCTTCATCCTTTCATTCAAATGTAATTTCCTCACGAATCTTGCATTACTTTTTCCCTTAAGCCTCGTTGGAGTTTAATCTCAAAGGTCGTTCCAATGAATAAAGTTAGCTTACCGGTAATTGTCGCCTCTAAGCTCCCTGACGGAGACCGCGTCCAGTTCTATAGGATTGCTAAGTTTTAACAAATCCTGCACTTTTACCATACTGTGGCCTCTCTCGTATAGTATAGTGAAATTGTTCCAGTTGTACTTTTTGACTAGCTCCTGTACCGCCTGGTATAAAAAAATGTATTATAAACAAGGTTATAAACATTCAACAATTACCGTCTTCTGATTTTTGCAAAGTCGGAGGTTTTACAAAAAATGTAGAGCATTTATAAAACTTCAATTTAGCGTTACCTCTAATGAAACAATTCCCAATTTCTTATATTATAACAATTCTCAATTTGGAAAGAAAAATGTAGGAAGGTTACATCCATAAAATAGAAACCAATACGAAAGAAAATATCTATTACATATTGCTAAAACTCCAACATAAACTTACCATATTAAAAGCCATAGGGCTCGGATATAAATTGATTAGTGACCAATTCCTTGTATAAAGGTCGTTATGTTGCAGCACTATGAGGGGCAATTCCAGGCCATCGCATATAGCTTGCGCGTGCTCAGTCGCCCTACCGCCCGTGCCATCTATGAAACCTATTACACCTTCCTGAAAGTAATTGTTTGTGTTATCTTTTCTAGATATTCTTTAAGTGGAGACTACGGAAGCTCAAGGGTTGAATTTAGATCGAAAAGTTTTGTAAGTATTCGAAGGTCGTTGGTTGATGTTAATAATTTGTATACATAAGCATTTAATATGGACTCATTTATCCATAATAATCTAGATCATAGAATTATGAATTTAGTTACGTTCAAAGCATACTACAAAAACATAAATTATTTGCTTTTCATTTACTGTTTTTTAATATTACTTAAATCCTTCTCTAGCACAGCGATTCAAGGTAAAAAGAAAAATGTTCCAATGACTGTTAATTCATTCGATATTTTATTATCAATATCGGTCCATACATATTTCCTATAATATATTAAACAGCATTACCTCAGCCAGTTGACACACGTTCTCACTTATCTCAAGGATCGCTCCTCGCCTGGACACTTCTATTGTTAAAGCAGTAAAATTGAATTTTTCCGCACTCACTTCTAAAGCTATTTTTGAGTCGATGTCATCGGCGTAAAAAATACCACCTGAAACAGACATTTTAAGAAATGCTCTCTAAATTAATCTGAATAAAAAGTAATTTTATAATTCAGAAATTTGTATTAACCGTGTGTTTGAAGAAATGCGTCCTAAATAATAATACTCTACATTTTATAACAATTTTGATGTACAAAACACCAAACAATTTTATCCACATTGCTGTTAAATAATGCCACTTGCAACATTAATAATTGTAATTTGTAGACACCGTGTTTTGTTTCCAGGGACATTTTTATCAAAACTGACATCGCTTAAAATCATAATAAACGCAAAGTGATGTAAGCTTTCGCAACATAAAATTGCTCTTAGTGAAAATGTTTTACAATTCTTAACTATGCATATGTATGAGAGTTAACAAGATAAATCTTTTACATTGAGCAATTTGTTGCAATTAACAATTTTTTATTAAACATGGTAACCTATTAACCTATTAATTAAATATTGGTCTATCAAGAAAGACGTGTATAGTGAAAAAATAACTTGTAGACAACTAGAAGCTATATCGATCTTAGAAGTCGAATTGTAAAAACGAAGAATTGCTTTCAATTATCAAGATTTCCTGTCGTATTCGACAGGAATACAACAGGAAATCTTGATAATTCTAAGCAATAGCGACAAGAACAAATAAGAAACTATTAGTAAGAATTGGTACTTCAATACATAATACATATATTTATTTAAACAATAACAGTTACATACCGATATTGGGCGGGCCTGCCACAACACATCTCGAAAAAACGAACAATAACAACAATTTAGCGATCATCATTCACGAAATTCACTTCACAACCATTAAGGGTAATCAGTCCAAAGCCTTAATGAGATTACCATCGTTATAATTACCGCAATAACGTTTAAAAACGTAATAAACGTAAGCTCAGACAAAGAGCGGTAATGTGTTTAGGTTAGCGTGAATAGCGCGCCGCGACACGCCGCGTCCAAAATAATCCATGCCCTATATTTAGATCGAGTTTTCCACAAATGACACACTTATTTCAATAGACTGCGTTCAAACATTCGTCTAGTTTCACAGACAATCAATTTAAATTGGTTTTCTAATTATTTATTGTAATAGATTCGAACTTTTGAATCTGCTCTTTTCACTAAAATAACCCATTAAATCCAATACTAGAAAGTTCTCTGATTTTAAGTTAAAATTTTAAGATTTTATATATATCTATCCATTAGAGCTGAGTAAAGTGCAATTTTCTTCGCATTTTATAAAACAGTCCATTGTTTACACTTACCAAAATGTCGCTGGAATCAGTTTGGTTCTAAAAATTAAATATATGGGCAATTTACGTTATAGATAATCAAGAAATGTTTTTTTAGTTTGCTAAATTGCGAGCATTGTGAGCTTGAATTCAAAATTTATTTTTTCAACTTTATGTAGAGAAATTTTATAAAAGTTTAGAAGAACTTTCAAATCCTAATAAGTAAGAAATAAAGAATTTACCTACTAATTAATGATTCTGGTATTTACAGCTATAGGAAATAAACGGATAGGTATGATTATTTTCGACACTACAGGAAAGTAAAACGAGTGGTAGAGCCTAGTCATCAGCAATTAATATTTATTATAAACTAGCTGCTCCGCGCGGTTTCACCCCCGTAGCTCCACTCCTATTGGCCGTAGCGTGATGTTATATAGCCTTCCTCGATAAATGGGCTATCTAACAACGAAAGAATTTTTCAAATCGGACCAGTAGTTCCCGAGATTAGCGCGTTCAAACAAACAAACAAACTCTTCAGCTTTATAATATTAGTAAAGATATATATGTGAATATTATAATTTTAATAATCTAATTAAGATTTGCTATGTAGTCAACTAACTGTATTTGATTCGTTAATAGTACCTAGTATAGTATTAGATATTATAATTGTTATCTGTGATAGTTCGGAGGAATTAATTTATTATAATTAGCAATGAACGAAAACACTGCAGTTTAGAAACCCAACCAACAACCAACATCGTTTGCAAATAAACAGCAGTCTTAAAGATACAATAAAAAAGTAATAAATTGTTCAATAATAAAATGTGTTTATTTATTGATGGCTTAAATAGTCCCACTTAACAGTATTTTTATGGAACATCTGTCTATTTTATGTGAGACACGTTTTATTAAAAAAACAGAATTCCATTAATTAAATTTATCATCACCAATATTTTTCTTTTATTTAATATTATTTCAATGCCAGCCGCTTTTCTGAGTGAAGCTTTTATTATAAGAGCTTCTCAATACTATTGTATTTTTTATCTTGTTTTTTATTGTTTGCTACCGCAGAAAAGTCGAAAGTCGACTCTTCAGTATAAAGTTCAAATAAAAAAAGTATCATCAATGATACTTTTTTTATTTGAAAGCTTGTGCCTTCCGCTAGATTCCATTTTTTCTTTGTCATATCTCTTTACTCACCATATAGTATTATTGTGGAACAAATATAATATATTAGGTACGCTTTTTGTTATAAATAATAATGTATACCCACCGCAAGTCGCAGCTTATTAATTAGTAGCAAACATCTTAACAAAACCACTTGTTTGCTTTTTACTATTATAAAATTAGTTTGTGTACTTTCCTTAAGCAAATAAGCTTTTCATCTTTGCACGTCTAGACTCAGTGATCTCGAAGATTCCAAATATCTAATAGGTACTAGCTGCTCCGCGCGGTTTCACCCCCGTGGCCCCACTCCTGTTGGTGGTAGCGTGATGATATATAGCCTATAACCTTCCTCGATCTAACATCGAAAGAATTTTTCAAGTTGGACCAGTAGTTCCCGAGATTAGCGCGTTCAAACAAACAAACAAACAAACAAACTCTTCAGCTTTATAATATTAGTACAGATTACATCTGGAGTACATCATTGTTAAATATATTTTCATCTTTTGTGACACCACAAAAGATTATCATATTGCAAATTTTGAAATACAAACCTGAATATTCGGTTGTAACAAGTTTAAAAATTATTCTGTGATAGTTAAAAAATTTGAGTGAATTTTATTTTAGATTTCATGACTAAATAAGTATTTTACATAATAAATATTAAAGTTATACTTTACGTTCCATGTTCCGTTGCGTTGGAATTTTCGAAGAAACAATTTTCTCTTCTTGACACTGAAGATTAATCAAGATGAAAGTTCCAATATCGTAGTTCCTTTGAAAATGTAATCTTAAAAATTAATCGAAACTAATTTTTACTGTGAATGAACATACGTTTTGCGGTTTGTAGAGAAATTTCTAATATATTGCTATTTTCATATTATGAATCAAAAGTTCGACGACATGGACAACGAAAATGGGCTGATGAATTGATGATCATGACTTTCTTTTAAATCATATAAATGTGTGTATTTAGGAAAGAATTTAATTGAGATAATTAAATTCTTTCTTATACTTATTGAAATATTCATAAAAGTGTCATAGTTTGTATCTACCCTTACTTTACAAGATGTCTAACAAACATTGTCTGGCCATTCAGGAGGACAAAACTTTTTGTTTGCTTTTTAAAAAATTTTATGCTCGTAGTCTTTATTGAAACATTTAATCACATTCCCCGAATATTAACATTGGAATTTTAATAAATTTGACCAATGTGTGCGTTCATATTTTCATAAATTGAGATTGGTAAATGTTAGTGCTAATATAACAAAGATATTTTTATTAGTCTTTATTTCTAGAGACATTTAGTGTTTAAATAATGAAAAAAGAACACTTGCATTTGGTATTTTTTACAACACATAAATTCCTTACAGTCTTATGACAATGTAGAGGTATATTAATACTATCGGAGATAATTGACAAACACTGCCTCCGTTCCAAACGTTCACGATCATAAAGTTTGTGATTTTAGTTTTCGAGACGCGTCTATTCACTTTAATCGTCGTTAAATTTACGATCAAATTGAAAATAAAGCGAATAATGGGAAATAAATATTCTAGATATGCCTACCTATGAACCTTTTTATCTTAATTTCAAAATAATTCGCACAACCTGATTAGGTTTTTATTGAAAGGGGTAGAGACCCCCTAGAGTAGAGACTCTCTAGTCCTTTTTAAGCATTTTAAAAATAGATCCTATAAAAGACGATGTAGGTACATAATATAAAATGTCTGCCATATTTTAAACGAATTAGAATACATTATTGCTCAGTTTATAAAAGTTGGGTTGTCAAAAATAATGATAGCTAATCAATCTCCCAACATCGGCTATATTTTATTATTCAGTCGTCAAACGTAAATAATTTCTCCCCAGAGAAATAAAGTGAAGAAAAATTTTCTAGAACAATTCATTTTACTTTCTTGTAATAGCCAAGTGTCAATTTCGTCTAACAAGACACGTCATATTAGTCATAAAGTCGAAAATCGGCGGCTATTGTTGAATTATTCAAGAAAAATTGAAAAGATGCTATGAACGATCTTGATATGTCCAGACACCGCCTGAAATATATTACTTTCTACGTTTTTAAAGTCAATTTTATGTGACGTTAGCTTTAAAGACGTAATTTTAATAGAAATTACATGTTGGAGCATCATGATATATCGACTCATTCGTCGTGATTGCTTAAATCTCAAGGCGCAGCCTGCATAAAATACAAATGAACCATATAAATGAGACATGCGTCAAAATAATACATACCTATTACCGATGCGGTAATTTATTTTAATAATTTGTATCCAACAAGTCCAACACTAATCGATTCATATCAAATTTGGAGACTATAATGAGCTTTTTAGCGAAATAAAAAAGCGCATTGATATTTTATTAACAATTTATTTTTTGATCTGTAGCCATGCCTCACGTCAAATAAAATGTGTTAGATAAGTATGTACCATTTATACATTACTAGGTTTCCGCCCGCGGCTTCGCCTGCGCAGTCAAAGAAAAACCCGCTTAGTTCCCGTTCCCGTGGGATTTCCGGGATTGCGTCATTTTCCCGGGATAAAAGTAGCCTATGTCCTTTCTCGGGTATCAAAATATCTCCATACCAAATTTCATGAAAATTGGTTCAGTAGTTAAGGCGTGATTGAGTAACAGACAGACAGAGCTACTTTCGCATTTATAATATTAGTATGGATACTGTTTAGTTCTCAATATAAATCTATAACAGTAACGGTAATAAATATTTATATAGACTTGTTCTAGTAATTCCCTGTAACGAATAGTTGTTCCGGAACATTTACAGCAACACATGAGTTATGTGTACTCATCTTTAATTTATTGTAAAGTGAATGAATTTTGTGTGCTTTGAACACAATTTTAAGATAATTTCGTGTAGAAAATGGGAACATATTTACTGCCGTTACTACTTCTAAATTAAATACTTTATTATATGTTATCTATTATTTTATATATTCTATATATAACATAACTATATATTTCATTTATAATGCTGTATGATCTGTAGGATAATTTAAAAAGCTTTTGAGATCGACTACAGCTTTACCTTTTAAATGCTAACTCGTATGATGTGGTATTGTCGCAGTGGATAAAAATTGTTTTTGTACATTGAAATACACAGCCCGTTCTCATATTAAATTATTAATTAATTAACATTTTTATGCAAGTATTTCTGCTGCAATCTACTATCAATTTAATATAATAAAATCTTATGAGAATGCCTTAATTTAAATTCCAGTAACGTCCACCGATTACACTTTCTGTACGTATGTATATTCTTTTAATTAAAAGGGTTCATTTTCAATTATTCATGGGTGAATTACCATATTAAGTAGTTACATACAACACTGTGATAGCTGCCTGATAAGATCTATTAAAATCGACCGCAAACCTGGGTTCAATCACGAATGAGTACCTATTGAAATATAATGCAAGGTTATATAACGAATATACCCATTTATTAAATAGGTACTTATTAATAATTATAAGATTATAGGAGGTGTGAATGAACGAAGTTCTTTATATTCCATTAAAACTCATTGAATACAATTTCAGATTCTTCTCAATTTTTCGCATTTTCTAATAATATTGCAAAATTTGCTTTCTCTGCAACATATAGCTGTTCTCATAGCTATGACATTAGATATCTTAAATTATTTTTTGAGATACTTTCGTTATACTATATATTTTTAAGTCTTTAATATTTGCTCTTCCTGAAATAATTCACTTTGAGCAAAAACGTTTCGTGATTCTAAGCGACCCACGCATTTATAAACATCCATAACAAACGTGATTTGAAATATTTATATGGATAAGAAATTTGGTTTTTCTACCATGAAAAATACGTTCTTCTATTAAAGTATGTGTCTTTCTCTGTAAAGTATATTTTTGCTCTCTGGTAACTACTGTCTTAATTTGATATGCTAAAGTTAGATGATAGAAAAGTATTAAGTATTATATTCACACGAAATATTTTTATGTACTAGGTACGTACTTGTGGAAATAATAGGCATAGAATTATTTCAGAGTCATTTCCCTCACACATCATTAAGCTATGAACGATGATTACCAGGAAAAAGCTTACTACCTATACTAAAAAGAAAAATAGACGTACAGCCAATATAAGGTGACTTTATCGAACATTTAGTGTCCAACAAAGAGTGGTGACGTCTCATAAATTAGCCACTTGCCTCTGTCACTTCCAATATCGACCAATCACTTCATTTGCAACGTCGCCTCTCGGCGTCAATGCAATAATTAACTGATAACAATCCAGCCATTTGTCAATACAAGGAGAGCCTTTGTTCCTCATACTAACAATGTACGCTGTTGATTTTACAGCTGTGATATAAGGACATATTGTTGTTGTGAACGTACAATATTTTTGTAGATATGCTCGATGAACTGGCATTATGTTATTTTGATAACATCTTGATACGGATTGTAAACAGTAAAGAAAATAATGTCTTGTTGTTAAATATGTAAGTCAAAAAATTCAAGTAATTAAGTAATTGGGTATATTTATATGGAGTAGTCTGAGATTTATTTATATTATTGTTACTTTAATTAGATTTCAAGTTGGATCCATTGCGAGTACCTAATATTTTTTGTTCAATTACTGTAATTATATAACTTATATTACTATAAAATGTAATGAATGTGTTCTAACGTATTTGTATAGTGCATGCAGTGCTCATTTTTTATTAATTGTCGATCATGTTCTATATTTTTTGTGTATTTTTTATACAATTTCATCCACGTACAGCTGCTCATGAGCCTTTATAAATAAATAAAAAATACACTTAACAATTCATAAGCAAAGTTTCTGCTGAAAGAAGATAATATAGGTCAGAAATTAGAAGAGGCCCCCAATACAAATCCAAATGTAAATTAATATTTTTATTATTATTCCACATCCGTGGCATAAATCGTACGCGTAACTTAATTTTCGCAAACAAATCGAACTCAAAACAAACATTACGATGCCATAAAATTTAATGTTTCCAAAATGTATTATGTTATTGGTACTTCCTGTGTTAATTGTGAACATTTCTCAAATGATAATGCACCGTGTCATCGTAAAGAATAATTCAATTGTTATTTTTGTTTATCTAACCGAGTTAAATATAATTTCAAGACTGAATTTATACAGGACCTCAATTTCGATTTAACTCTACAAGATATATTTCAATTGGTGACCTAATTATTCATTATAATTAATTCGGCCAGCATTTTATAGAATTTAAACACAGTTCAGTCCATTTTACAAATATTTATATCCTTTATGATTCATAATAATATAATAAAACATTTGCTATTCATATCATATTATTGTTGATATTAAATTTCTTATAAGACTCAACTTGAACAAAGAGTTATCTTATAAATCAAATAAACGATGAAATAGAGCATAACATATATCTAAGAAACAACAATCTCTGGTCATCTTCATAACTTTTCTGATATCGTTAATCAACTTATATCGATGTTAAGAAAGTTAAATATTTTTACCTGAACCATACAGTAATACGGTGTAACAGATTGATAAGATATTTGATTGATATAATTACGCGTTTTTTGCCCTAATCTAAGCCAAATATTAAATCCATGAGTTAATAAAAACAGAAGATATAAATATCAAATTTAATTATATGTATTCGACACAAATAATTGTAATAATTCATGTGTCACAC
The DNA here is from genome assembly GCF_061535395.1 of Colias eurytheme. Lineage (NCBI taxonomy): Eukaryota > Metazoa > Arthropoda > Insecta > Lepidoptera > Pieridae > Colias > Colias eurytheme. The sequence goes on along the minus strand of NC_142993.1, from coordinate 5,141,278 downwards.
GCTTATCTCATTAATTCTTCCATATGAGTTAAATATATTCAAAACTAACTATTTAATCATGTTTGTAAGTACTAAGACATCAAGTCTCATTATGTATGTTGATACAATTCGCTCCCACATACCATTAAGACTTTGATTCAATTAAAAACTGACCCAACATAAAAACAAGAGCAAACATTACTTCGACTTTTCCAATTAACAAGTTGTTAACCTTATAAGTTTCGTATTCAGATTTAACCACGCTGTTTATCATGTTGTATATTGTATTAATTGTACCTACATGCATCTTCTTTGTCTTAATATAAGCCTCATTCGTTTATATTTAGAATCTACTTTGACTAGCCTAAGGCAAGATTTTAATTATATTCACAGAAATAATACATATTTTTACCAGTTTATTTATGTCATTAAAAGTCATTGAACTTAACAAAAATTCTCATTTCAATTTACTAACACTAAAATAAACTAAAACCAAACCCATTAAAATACTACATAGATAACAAAAATAGTGAATAATATTTTAAGTCATATCCAAATTCAAAACTTGAAAGCTGTTTCACGAAAATGTTTAAAAAAAAAATTTGAAATATTTTAAACGATTTGGGGATTTTATCACTTAATAATTTTATCATAGAATATAAACAAAATAGCTTTAAAGTACAACAATGTACCTAAGGTAGAGCTCCGTGTTATCTTGCGGGTTGGTACTATCAAATTCAAATTCAAATTCAAATTTCTTTTTTTATCATCTATATAAACTGATTTTTTTTATTAAATTCTATACCTATTAAAAAATAATTTTGGTCAATATAATAATATACGAAAAATTATTGTACCTAGTCCCTAGAATATTTTTTTTATATATATTTATGCGTAAACTACGATTTTAAAGTAGTAGTAGTATATTAGTATGTACCATAATACATTTATCGGTTTCACAATTATTAATATCGGCATGTTAATAATAAGAATTGCGTACAAGATAAAAGTTTTTTCGTACATACGTGTAACCATAAAGTTAATTACTGGGCTCCGAGCCAAAATTGCCACATTTAAAAGAACATGTAGCGTTACATAGCCTCTTTTTATTTTACTATATAGGTAACTATGAAACTGATAATCGTTCAATGAAAAATAAGCTTTCTTATTCGTATATGTTATTTTCTACATAAATAAAAGAAATAATTGTGAATTTTTCATTATCATCAGCATCATCAAACAGACGCTGATAGGATGAAGTCTTTACACAAAAACACAATAATTAAGACCTCATTAAATTAAACTTTGTTTTTAAAACTATCAATTTAAATAGCAGTTATTCGGCTCAATTTAACACCAATAGTTTCTACTTTATACACATACTAGCGACCCGCCCCGGCTTCGCACGGGTGCAATGCTGATACTAAAATATACACTACAGAAAAACTGTACGTTGTATATAAAAACATAGCGGCCCGGCCGGCCGGTACCGCCGCAAACGCTACGTCCCGCAATTTTTAAATCTGTAATATCTTCGAAAATATTCACTTAAATCATACGGTGTAAAGTGCCATATAGATCTATATTAAATGAACAATGTACTCAAGGTATTTAATTGGTTAAGGATTAATGCTGTATTGGTGAAAATCGCTTCGAAAATTAGCTATTATTTGTCGTAAAAAGTAAATGACAAAAAAATGTTATTGTGGGTTATCCATAAGAGATAGACATATACCATCACGGACTTTTCTGTAGACCTTTTCAATGTATATAATACTTAGTACATTATTTTGATAAAACTCGTAGGGTTCAGCCTGCGTTTGCAATATAAGCGGAAACAATGTAATTTTTTACGACATCACATTAGAAACCTCAAAAATAACAGTACTTCTCCACTATTTAATGGATGTTATTATACATATAAACCTTCCTCTTGAATCACTCTATCTATTAAAAAAAACCGCATCAAAATCCGTTGCGTAGTTTCAAAGATTTAAGCGTACAAAGGGACATAGGGACATAGGGACAGGGAAAGCGACTTTGTTTTATACTATGTAGTGATGATAATATCACTCCTGCTGTGACAATACATTATTTTAAATCACAAATTCGACGTGTCACACGAGCACATAGGCCCTATATAAGCCCATTTACATAGTCCCCAGGGGTGCCCAATACGAACATTCGATTACCTAGAAACTTCCATAATATTCGAATTGAAAAGGACGATGCATCGCCCGGACAATTTCATGACCGATTTTCACTGCTCAATTGCGCTTGAAGCTTTGAAAGTTAATCCGTAGGCGCGAACATAAAACTAAATTGGTAGGGAACAAACTCAATTCAAACGCGTTTTATTATAGTTTAGTATTGATTTAAAATGTATTTCCTACGCGCTTGCATCCCACAGGCTTTAAACGCCCACAGGCTGCGCTCTTCAAAGGGGAGGTTTCAAGAAATTCACGCTAAAGAACTAATAGAACCTCTATTTATTCAGAAAGTATAATGCAATCGCATAAGCTACATTATATTTTAATACCTTATTATTACTTCTGTGAGGAATAATTTAAATTGTGCGGTAAATATGATACTTTTAAAAAAAATTTTTGGCTTGAACATAATATTAATATTGGGAAGTTATGAAATGATTTTTGACTCTAAAATGATTTGACGTTAAGGCACTTTTTAGCGCCGTTACTAATTTCCATAATAATTGGTTTCGTGAAACCTTTTTAAACAATATAAAATGAACAGTAAAATTTTGTAATACAGAATTTTAGGATAAATATCGAATGACGCTAAAATGGACCTTAAATTGATTCTTGGGAAAAAACAGTTTCAGTTTCATTTTTCCCATACAATACAATTATTTTATGATATATCTTAAATATTAAACACAACATTGAGATATATTATGATTAAAAATCAATCGAGCAAGAGAGTGGTAAATGTAGCTCAAATTAAAATTTTCTAACGATCATTATTAATTATATATTAATTATTATTATTACATATATTAATTATTATTAGAAAATGATCAAAAACAGTGAAGATACGATACATTTCTCTAAGGTATGATTAACGATACTCCTTTTTGTACTGAATAATCTATTACAAGTGTAGAGATAAAATTGTATGGTTCCCATAAGCGCATTAGGGAAAAATATATTGTATTGGAGATTTTACCGAAAACAGCATTCTATAAATGTAGTAACTATGATAGCAACTTGAATCCCAAGATAATTATTTATTAATGTATATGTTACTTTTAAGATATTTTTTATGAATAAAAATAATTGAAAGTTTGTATATCTACAGCATCGAGGACCAATGTTTTGCGTTGCTTCTGAATATAAAATATAATTTGTGACAGTAATAATAACTAGTTCATATATTATTAGTGAAAATTGATAATTTCCATTCTCCCCACAATGTTATCTAATATTGTTTGTACGTCCAAACCTTAAACGTTTATTAGTTAAAGTAAATTTAAATGAGGGTAGTACGGCGAAACTCGTAAAATGTTTTGATTACTCGTTTGTCAACAGAGTTAATTCAGTAAAGCTGTGAATTACGGATGTATGAATAAAGATGTTACACACGGTTATAGTTTGAAAACTTTTAACATTATTTTCATAACAAAATTTCCTTCGCAAAGTTGTTCGCTAAGAATTTCACTATCTGCAAAATACAGGAATCTTCAAGAGCCAAATATAGCATACTTCAGAGTTAACGTATGATTATAGCTTGAATTTGTGTCACGAAGCTTACTTCAAAGATCTAAGAATTAAAATAGTGATAATTATTAATGTTTAGTGAACTCATTAGCTGAGCAAATGCCAACACCACCGTATTTAGGTATAATCATTTAGGACTAAACCTGAAACATTATGAATACAATATCTATCCTAGATAATCCGCTGAATGTATCATTTTCATGTACTTGTGAAAATTAATTTCTTTCGTATTATTTTTCTCACCGTCTTTACCTTTCCTCTACTTCCACAAACATTATAAGACCAAAATTTTGCTAGTCTAGTAACTTTGACTAAAAACTCTTAAAAATAGATACTAGCGAATATTTATACTGGTTATATTATATAGAAGAATTAAGAAGAAAAAAAACTGTCCATTAAGTTCCGTTTATTTAATTGAATCCAATATTTTCATTTAATGCAACATTCACGTAACTTCGTAAGATTAATAGCGACCAGAATGAAAGAAACACTCGTCGCATGAATGCTTTCAAAAGACCGAGTCTGGTTATGAGTCCATGCTCAATATCTTTCGGACACAATTAAGAAAACTATTACAGGAATGATGGATATGCTGGTAAAACGTTTCTAACTACACATCGGTCATCTGTTTTTCTAGTATCCAACGTTAAGGAGTGGAGTTTCTTGCCGGTTCTTCTCCATAGATACTGCTTTCCGAATCGGTGGTAGATGTTAAAATTATTATGTATTCACGTTTCAAAAGTGCTTCTCGAAGAAGTCTAATTGACTAAATAAATGTTTGAGTTTGAGTTTGAGTTTGAAGGAAATTCGTTAGAGATACCTAACCAAAAATGTACCCAAAGGGTTTATAATATTAGTAGAAGGGTCCTTGTCAATGACCAAGGAAAACTTTTCCGTCAGGTAATTGGAATACCTTTCATCCTAAATCCATCTGAAAGTTAAGGAAGTGCAGGATCACAGGTACTCAAAGCTATTTCACTAAAATGGTCAAAGAAAGCATTTCTAGGTCAGGCAAGATTGGAAAGAATATTTGCTTTACCTGGGCGGAAAATATTTCAGAATAGGCTATAAATATGTGTGTAATTATAGTATATAAAACGGAAACTTATGATTGAAACTTTTAAGACTACGCTTTTCCTTGTTAATTTTCATTTTCATTGTGTAATAAACGGTTTTAAACCTGGTTAATATACGATATATTTTTACGATACATAGAAGTTAGGGTAATTACTTATTATATTACAGTAACATATTAATCGTTGTCTGTGATTTCTCAATATTATTCGCTGAAGAAAGTACCCAACCTGTACCTTGAAGTCCTGAACTTTGGTAAAAGTCTCAATGATCGCATAAAACAGCTGACTTGCTCTACCTCTTACTCTACCTATACTTACAGGCAGCTTAAAGAAGATGATAGGTTAAAAGTTCAATCCAGGATGACGCAGATATCTAGCCCTTATTAAATAAACAAGCAAAGCAGGTGTATAAACGCCCTAACAGTATCAGTGTTTATCAGCCAGTATTTGCCCGACTACGGCATGGAACGTATGTGTGCATTTCGCGCGTCTGATTTTATATTTCGCGAGTGTATCACGTAACTTTGTTGGGAGGTGAGTTATTTGATTAGCTCGTTGTTTTATATTCAATAGATACGTGAATATTGAAAAGTATTGAGCGAAATAAAATTTATATTAGTTATGTTTATTAAAGTTTAATAATCAATTACTCTACCAAATATAAGGTTTGTTTATAAAGATCTTGGAAAAATTTATGGAGCAGTTCTTAATATAAATTATATTCATAATAAACAAATTTCCTCGATTTAATAGCCGTAATTTACTCTTTTATAATATGATTTTTAAACTTCGATCATTAAAACTTTTTGTGCGTAATTTTATTTTTCTTCTTAGGCTCTGTAATTAAGTTGAAGATTAACAAAACTTTAGAAGTTAATTTTAGATTAACGTCCATAATTGCTGCCTTAAAGCTATTTGTGTTTTATCAATTGTTCTCTAATTCACTCACGACCTATTATTATTCGAAAGAATGCGTAAAATCTTTAAAATTTATTTGATATTGAATGAAATTAATAAAGAACAGAACATACATTTTTTTTTAATTATCTCTATCTGTAAGCTATACATTTAAAAAATAGTATTTATCAATTGTTTTTAAAATTTTATAGAGCTCTATCCGAGCAGGTCCGGCCTCCCTTAGGGTAGCTTTTTCAAGTACCTAGGACCTAGGTTTTAATTATTATTACTTTTATTCAAGCAACGAAAAAACCACCAAAAAATCAGCCCTTTTCGAGTTAAAAATGGTGTAACTTACACGACTTCTGTATTACTCATTTCCCATAGTTCAGTTCATATAATGACCTATTATTGTATAGATTTCTGTAAGTTTCTGAACTAAAATTTTCTCAAAAGAAAGTAAATATGAATTAATGATCTGACATTCAAGACAACTTCTGATGTTAAAAACCTTAGTACGCCTTATTGTGCTCTCCTCAAGGAAATCACTATTTTACTGTGAAAAGTTTCTAAAATTATAACACAAGTTAGGTATACTGTACATTACCATGTTTCTATAAAACTCTACATTTTAATTTATTTAGCTTTATCACGCGTAATCTGTTTAAAAAATTAGCATGTTTTCAACTATTTTCATTCCAAATTGTATGTAAATAGGTAAGTATTATGTTTGCGTGATAATCAGAATGTGATAGACAGGACTAATTAATAATTTTTGCTCTTTCACATAAATAGGTACTACTGAACTAAATTAGGCGAAAATAAGCGATTTACTTACGTAGATTATAAATACTTTCTGAAGCTCTATTCCGATACTGTGGGAGGAAAAAGCCCTCATTAATGAATGATCAAAAATATTAAATAGGGTAGCCGGTAGGCAAAGAAAAATCGATAATCGATAAGATGTAGCATAATTATTGCTAAGATAAATTCAACGATTTAAATTTGTATAATCGATATTTTTTTAATTTATTTATAACAAAATATTTGGTTTCTATGCTGTCTAACGCACAAACCTGTATGTAACATTTTAAACATCAAAAAGCTCCACTAGTCCTTAAAAGAAAAACGATTACGATACGATTTGATTAAATATACATAACATTAAAATTAACTACGCATGAGAAATCTTACCTACCGTTAAATAAGCTTTTTAAAGCGAAGGCAAGTGGTGCTTTAATTTTATAGCTAAGTATAGTTTAATGGTATATTGAAACCATTTTTTTGTTAGCACAAAGTACCTATAGAAAAGAGTGATGCTCTCGTTATATTATATACCTACGAAAGGTATGAGAATTACTACCATATGATTTTATAAACTATACTCTTACTTCTCTGTTGATATTTAATATTACTATATAAAGCAATTTTAAATTATATTAATAGGAACTACTTATACTAAGTAGCTGCTGCGTCGTTTTAATTCAATTTTAATTATAAATAAACCCTTTCAACCATTCATCATCTTTATTCATCCCTAATTAGTACCAACAACGAAAACTGATCGAACAAAAACAAATTCAGCACCTTCTTTATTTTATTCACATAGAATTTTTTTGTATTGTGCGTGTAATTAAGATAAATTAAAGGATTGCTTACATCCTTCAAGCCTATTACGGTAAATAGTGTGCCAAAAATATACAAAAACAGAAACATAAATATTCTAGAAAAAATAACCGTTTCTGGCGCAGTCGGGAAAAAGGACAACAAAATGGGGTTTTAGCGGTTCACAATGTTGATATAAGCGTTTTGAAACGGAGATAGATAAACAAATACTTGACGATTCAGAGGCATTTAAACGACGTGGCGGAGATCTTGTATAAATAAATAATTTGACTTATTCCCTTAAAGAAACGAAAATAGTACATAATAATTTATTTATTTCACACTTTAATAAACTTGAAACCTTAGAACTACTTAGAAAAAAAGACAGAGTACAATTTATTTTGCGGCCTTATCACTTATTAGTGATCTCTTCCAGGCAAAAGAATCTGCGAAAGGTAACTGTGAAAAATGAAATGAAAAACGTTTATTTATACACACATTATAAAACTAATTTATTATTCTATATAATTAATATATTATTTATATCCAGTGCCTCTCAGCGCTTCATAAGAGTTGACAGTTAATAAGTACAATACCTGCACCAGATTGCGAACGGTAATTCCATTTTAATCCACTTAAGTTATGTACTCTGATTAACTTACAAGTTCTTCATGTATTCATACATAATACGTAACAAATATTCGAATATAATTAACATTGGCCTGGTGTTTGCGTATGGGTAAAGCTCAAAAATGAATATCACGAAATATAAAATTATGCTCTAATTTAAAAAGCTTTTATAAATCTATTTAAAATTATAAAATACTTATTGAGTAAAAACACAACACACTTTTAGTGCTTTTACTTAAAATCATTCTCACGTCAGTATTCCAAACAAGAAAAAAGAAAGAATATAAAAAAAATCTGTTAAAAATTAAAACCGCAACCATTATGTTAAAATATTGATTAAATATTCCTTTGATGCCGATTTTACTCATAAATAATCTCCATAATTGTTCTTAGCTTGGTTTAAAGTTGCAAAATGAAATTTGAATTTCTTGAACAACACAAAATATTTTTATTCAAATCTAAAGGTGATTCGAACTTAAAGGATAAACAAAAAATAAACCAGACACATATCAAGTGAGGCAATAAAGAGTATGTAAAAACTTTTCTAATAAAATCCAAGTAACGTTTTGTTTTATAAAAAAAAGAATAACGTCACCTACGCCAAAATTCCACTGCCATTCGTAAACGGGAATGTTTACAGTACATTTAAGTAATATAAAAAAATCTCGAATATGCGCTGGTTACAGTCAATTTGATTATTTATCTCATTAAAATGTTATGCGTTCCACTGAACTTAATGATATATTTGTTGTTCGGGTATAATTATCACTCATTTGTACACAATAACACACGCTTTAATGTCAAATTTAAATAAGTTTGAATATCCTATACTTATCCTATAGTATTGGATATAATAATTTTCCAGGGCATCGATTTCATCGCTCTTTGATTTTTGAAGATATCTGAAATAATCAAAGTTTAAGAATTAAATATCTTGTACAATCAATCATTATTATCCTACGTGCAATGTTACCTACGAGCAGGTAATACTTAAAATTTATTTCTATAAGTTCGTCCAATGGAGTTTTTTTTTTTCGCAATTATTATTCAGTACGGTCACGCGCCTCCATCGTGAGGACTTAATGCATTATCTCAAAATAACTTTTTACCTGTATAAAATATTTATTTATTTTACAAAATGGTTATCGTAAATAAATATGTATGTTTCAATCAAATTCCATTGTCGGTCAAAACCACTTTTGACTGTAAAAATCTCTGATTTTTGAAGATCTTTTTAACTAAAGACGTTGGTCAAAACTATTTTTATCAAAAAATATTATCAAATAATGCAACTGATCATACGTATAATATTATGTGTAATGTACTTATATGTATGCCAATATACCATATCACCATGAATTTAACTTGTCCCATTGAAACATTCTCATGATATTTCGATGAATTAACTACAATCTGTCAAGAGTCGTTAACATGTCTGAGACACGACATTTTTTATTCCGCAGTACACCCACGAAGATCGGAATAACGACTCGCATTCCGTACGCATGGTCCGCTATTCGCACGGCCGACATTGCAAAAAGTATTAACGTGACTGAAATAATTACTTTCCGATAGCACCCGTTTACATAATGCTGTCACGCCTTTTTGCATTTATAACAATGTGATGATTCAATGTTATCATATAACACTTTCAATACGATTTTATGGCGGTACAAGCGATGAATCTATACAGTTACCTATTACCTAATTTAAATGTGTGTCAGTTAAATAATGCATTCTGATATGATCTAAATGAGAAACTATACCTACCTACTTGAGAATAGATAATATATAGACAATATTTCAGTATGTACGTACCTAAAATGTATGAGTTTACGAACTAAAACATTAATTAATTTAATTGTATAAGATTATAAACCACAATATTTAAAAACAAAATTAGAAAATAAAGCAATCTCTATTGTCTACGCGTGAAAAATATTTTCCGCGAACGACAAAATCTATTACGTGCGTCTACGCGACACAAAGGAAGTCATTAACATCGCAACGATATCGTTTAAACAGATAAACAGCGATGAACTTTTATTATCTGCCACCTGACTGGAGCATTGTAAGTATATTGGAGTGGAGGCAATATGATTACGCTTCAGCTGCACGCGATACCATTGTTAGGACTTTATTCAATTAGTCTCTACGTGAGTTTTACTTCATCTGTATTTCGAATCAGTTTTGTCTACGACTATTTTCAGTACTGCGTTATTTTTTCTGGTCAATGCAGTTAATAGTAACACGGAATATTTCTTTTTTGAAATTAAAAAAAAATATTCTGTTGATATGAAATGCATTTGCAAGCTAGATTGAATTATTATTTTTATTATTGTACAAACTTACTGCTCCGGCTTACATAAGGTTCGGTTTTTATTAATATTTTAAAAATGTCTCAACACACATCTACAGTAAAATTTTAAGTAAAATCAAATATAACACAGCATTTGAATTTCATAGAACTTTTCATAAAATACAACATAGGTACAAAAAAACTTTTGAGATCGTTGAAATGTTTGTTGAAAATAAAATCCTTTGCAATATTTTTATTATCTCGCTTAAAGTTAAATGTTGCTACAAATTAAAACGGCTGCATCATTTTTACTTTTGCATGAATTTGAAAATATTAAACTAAAATATTAAAACTTTCATCTAATTGAATTTTATTCCATAATGAAATGAATTCATACTACTATATGCGTATAATATTTTGGTACACATTAATATCTTAATTTATTTTTTATATAATAGGTATAGTTAGAGTCGTTATCAAGTTAGTTCCACCACTTATTTTGTACCGTAAGGACAGATGTCTATCACTCTGCTGAAAAACGTCTTCTTATGAAGAGCCTGGGCGAACCGAAAGTAATCTATACATATAATAAAATCGTAGGAAAGTCAAAACTGTACATTGAATATTTTTTTAAAAGAATACATAATCCATGATCTATAATCGATATAGAAGCCAAAAACATAGTTTTTAGAATTTTTGTCTGTTTGTCTGTTTGTCTGTTTGTCTGTTTGTCTGTTTGTCTGTATGTTTGTCCAGGCTAATCTCGAAAAGTACTGCATAGATTGACTTCAAATTTTGCATGAATATTACTAACAGGTCGGGTGAGGCTTTTTTAAACATATTATCATGCTATCACCTCCGGGGGAGGAGCCGTGAACCTTTTTTTTTCTTACGTATTCCGTGTATTACGACAGCGTACAATCTAAAGACTCATGTTTAAATGTTGGTTTCGGATAAGCCATGCTATTATCTAGCTTTACACAATAAAAACTATGTCATTTACGTAATTTGGGCAGAGAATCAGTTTAATGAATTTATTAGTAAAGTATACAAATTTGAAACAGCGCCATCTATGAGATTTCGTAAAATTCAAATCAATTTACATGTTAACACTACTGAACACAATGTTAAAAATTAATAATTTAAATATAATTATGTTATTTATTTATTTAACTCTTTAACCCATATCTTCCCTTCCCTATAAGGTGCGCTTATAATTCGTGTGAATATACTACATTTTTAAAAGTGAGGGTAGATGTTTATTATTTTAAGTCAAACTAGACACCATTACAGTTAATCTAATATTGATTGTGTTCATTGGTTACATTTTTAAAAATCTTCGTGTTTTAAAAATTCGATAACGAGGCGGGACTCGAACCAGCATTCTTTAGTGGTCGAATTTTTTCTATTCTTTATAAATTTATTGTTTATGAATTTATATTTATAAACAATAATACAAAAAGGTTAGTTCGTTGATAATTATTATTCCTTCATCATTTACATGTTGTAAGTAAAAATATACTTTGACTGTTAATACTTTTGATCAGTATTTACCTGTATGATTATTGCTTGGTAATTAATATATTTTCATGTCGTATACCTAATTAAAAACATAAGTTTGATGTGAAACTAGCTGGATTTATTTTTACACACTCACAGTCTTATATTTTGTGTTAATGTTAAAATAGTATTAATAGTGTAAATCATAATATTTTTTCACAATTAAAAATATTTCCTTTTTTTGATGGTGTTGGCATCGAATTAAACCGCGCTGTCGTTTCGTTCACAAAAAGTGAAGTTATGAGGACTGAATATGTAGCCGCCTCAACTTACGGAAACGAGAGTAACCTGCGTTGTCTGTTAGTTATTGTATAGTCGAATTTAACGTTACATGGAAATTGGCATCTAATTATATGAATAATACTTATATTAAATCTGTAGAGGTCAATTCTGTACATGAAATATATTTCCTAAATAACTATCACGAGGTGATTAGGGATCGACACTGACGCCAAAAATTTTTGTCCGTCTGTCTGTCTGTATAACCGTTATAGAAACAAAAACTACTCGACGGATTTAAACGAAACTTGGTACAATTATTAGTATGAAAGAAATGTTCTCCATATTATATAAAAAATATCTCCCGACATCATAATTAATGTCTATCTTTTATGGTTGAGCTTAGGAGTTCAAAGCTTTCTGATTATATTTGTCTACTAGCTGTGCCCGCGACTTCGTCCGCGTGGAATAGTGACTATGGGACCTATGACCATGGGCTCAGGGTGGGGCAACAATAATTGTTTTTATTTTCATGCTTCCACTCCCACGCCCACTCCCAGGCCCACGCCAACGCCCACGCCCACTCCCCTTCACAATTGGTACCTACCAGATCAAAGCCAGGGTAAGCGCCCCACCCAGCCCCACCGTGGCTACGCCCATGCTGAATTACTACTTAACATACAATTATTGAGTAAAAAATTATGATTAGTATATAATATCGAAAATCAAAAAAGAAATGCCTAACTAATTCTACGTTAAATTTCTTTTAAATTATGTCATATTATTTTTTAGGAACCAGGGGGGGAGAGGAGCAAATTCTATTTCCTTCCTTTCTTAAATGGATGTTTTTAATAATGTATGGTGTAGCCACTGATCAGCTTAATCGATACTCAATTTTTATCAAATCCAGCAACAAATCCAAATTAGATGTTTCCTGTCTCACGCACGTAACTAAAGGCTGAAGAGAGAGAGAGGGAGCACGTAACTTAACCGTTTAGACGAAGAAAAGTGTATAGAAAAAGGAATAAATAATTTCATAAACTTCCCAACGATCTTTAAAAATAAATGATTATATCATTTTTTTCATTCCCACTTTTACCCCTATGTAGGTATAATAAGTGGATGAACCGATTTCGATACAATTTATCTAAGAACCAGCGTCGGAAAATATGCTGCCTAACAAAAAAAAGCCGCATCTAATTCGGTTTACCTGTTAGCCAGCTACGGTGCCTGCATAGACAGACACACACACACACACAGAAATACATAGCAGTCAAACACATAACACCCGTCTTTTTGCGTCGGGGGTTAAAAATATAATACGACATAATTTAAAGGACATTTTGTGTGGAAAATTTACCTATTAGAAGTAACCATAATGTTAATTTGACCCCGCCCCCCCTACTACCTCAGCTTACCCCCAAACCCTTGGGGAATTTTGATATGATCATCTGGACATGTAAAGGAATAACTGTAGCGTATAACAGATAAATTACGTTTTATCGTACATTGTACAGTGTACAATAGAATGCCTTAGCAAATGTTCGCCGTGATTACTTATAAATTGTCATAACTTTTTTATTTATGAACCGATTGACATGAAATAAACACTAACTGTTAAATGAAGATTACCACAATACATTAGTGAAAACCGCATCTAAATCGGATAAGCCGTTTCTGAGATTAGCGTGCACAAACATACAGACAAACAGACAAAAAATTTTTAACTACAGTTTTGGGTTCAAGATCGATTTAATAATAACACCTGCTAATTTTTTTATACATATTTTCATTGTACAGACATCGCTTTTCCACAATTTTATTATATGTATTGATGATGATGATGATTGATGATTATAACACTCTCAGTCCGTTTTAACTTAATTTTTATTTACTCGCATCAGTGCCACCTAAAAAATCTTTATATCGAAATTCGAACAAAGCTAAGAAAATGAGAAATAAGAGTTCTCAAGGATCGTTAGAGGTAAGAGGCTTACTATTGACCGAAAACAACATATTGTGTTATGCCGAGAACCTGAAACCGCTTCACAACGAGAATTGCGGCTCACAGCTGACCGCGAACGGCATGTACTATCCTGTGAGACCGAAACCTTCACTGAGAGGGTATAACGTCTCACAGCTGATCGCAAATGGCATATTTTATCTCGATAATCTGAAACTTTTACTCAATATGAAGACCGATTGACAAATGATAGGGTGCACCATAATATTATTCGATCTCTTGAAGATGAACATGAGCATAAGCAATGACTAGAGTAGGGACGCGAATATTACCATTATTTGAGACAAGATTATTTGAGACAAGTACGATTAATAAGTTTTTTAATAAAAGATTAAGAATTGAAACTATTTGGTCTCTCGAAACGGACGAATAGCGAGAGGCCCGTCTTACTGTAGACAGATTTCGACAGTCTTAATGACTTAAGAGGTAAACATAGAAGATCAATCTACGAATTCGGTGGTGTGGTCCGACAAATATAAAAGTGGGTTTGCTTATAACCTCACAATTGATTACAGATCATCTTCTGTATAGGCGATATTAACGTAGTATGTTCTTTTTGTAATGCTTTAAAGAGGAGTAAGGAGTCGGCTTTCGTTTGAAGATATACCAGAACCTTTGAAATCACTACTTTTAGAGGAACATGTGCAATCTAAACAGTTCTTAGACAATATTCGCTCTTATAGTAGTGCGTTTTAAATGATCCTTTGGTGCTCAACAATTATCAGAGGATCCTTTCATGCTTACTTTTAAGATACAAGGTCAAGTTTATCATTTGATAGGATCCCTTTTGCCTGAAGGCCAACCTAAGTTTCTTCAAATATATTTTGTATTCGACTGCAACGAATAGTCGAATACAAGATATATTTCTCGAATTTAAAATATTACAATTTTTCCTACAGTAGGGCGACGAATGTATTTTCGCATAGTAACGGAGGGGAACTCGCGGGGGGTCAAGTGACGCGGGCCACGTACCACAAACATGCTTAGTTTGTTGTACCGAGCGCGAAAGAAAGTCATCGTGTTTTTAGTAAAATTACTATGTAAACTAACGTAATTTAATACTTAGGTACATATTATATAATGATGCGCTCAAACTGTTAATCTACATTTAATTTAGATTATTATTTGAATTACTAAGCAATGTAGAATTTAAATCAAATTCATGTTTTCCTCAGATTTTCGATGTCCTCCGATTTTAAGATTTTCTTATCAGAGTATTCAATTTTAATGTAGTTTATTTTTATAAGAGACAATTAAGAACATTCAAAAATAAAGTGTCACGTATTTTTTTTAAACGACGAATGACGAAAAACGACGTAATCGCGGACGAAGTCGCGGGCAACAGCTAGTAAATAAATATAACTAAGTTATTTAACTCGTATAAGTAAAAAATAAGAAATAAATTAGTTTGGAATTATAATAATAAACATAAAAATTGCCTATATTAGTTTTTGTATTGTTAACTCAAATAAGACATAATATTAATACAATCACAATATCCATCTGTATAATAAAACGGTTACCGAAATGTTCTGAATTCTAAATGAGAATAAGAACCAGTTTTACTCTGATTAAACTTTTACGTGTTTAAAGATATATTTACGATACCAGTGTATGAGTAGCAACTCAATAAATATTTACCTTTACTTAAAATTACGTTCTGATAAATAACCTTTTACGACATCTCTTACTATAATTTATTTTTCAATTTCTCAATTTCTCTATAATGAATTATTAACTACTTAATGAAAAAGACAATACAAAACACAAAATAAATAATTTAATAAACCATCAAAAGCGCGCCAATGTCACTTCTAAATTCAATTTTTATCTTAACTGAATCAAAACAATTACCAAATAGGTAATAGTTTAAGTCGGGAGAGATTTAATCCGTGTTAAGTACTAATTGAAATAAGTTTTACGAGCTGCATAGCTTTCATATTTTAAGTCTGAGAACTAATTTAGAAATTTCAAACGACTTCATTTTCAATCTACGTTTAACTCGACGAGGTTGTTAGTAAACTTAAAAGAGCGTAAAATACTTTTAAGTTACTGACCAATTCTATTTAAATCTTGTAGAAATTATAAATATTTCGTATTTTTAAGACAATTCCTTTTTTAGTATTTTCCAATAAATAGTTAATCTACTCTACACGAATATGTATTAAAATATTACCTATAGAACTACATTATAACGACACTTTATGATTGTACTTAGTTCACACTTAATTAATTTTAACGTTGTGTGTTATTTCCGTTCAAATTTTTTGTTTATTTTGATAGCATTACACATTAACAACGCACACATAATAACTCTAGTAGATCTATAATAATTTATAATACAGAAGTGAAATATTAAAACTATAACATTTTAAGAACTATGCTACGTTAAATTTCTCAAGCAATAATTTACTGTCAAATATTTTTAAAAACTACGAGACGCGTGTCGCATCCCCAGTGTTGACCGATGGGCTACAAGTCTACACGTCACGTCTGATTGAAAAACTCTGTTGATTTAATTTACTATAAGTTAAACTTTCTCCTATATATATTGTTTTGAAACCAAGATACCTACGCGAACTTTTAATTCGGTTATAGTTTGTTTGCGTTTCCTTTCAACATACATGGATCACTGTCTTTGGAAGCGTAAAATTAAATGGAATGAAAGGAGATTGATGTGTTTCTCAAATAAGGTTTATTTTGTGGAATATAGTCTGATGTATGCAAAGCGCGGGTCTCGCACAACTGCAATAAAACGGTGAATATAAATTTTATATTTTGCAATAGGACTTGCAAATAGCATTGATGACAGGAATGCTAACAGACACTGAGATTTTGAAAGCGAATTAACATTCAGGTATTCAAATGCAAGCAAAATGATGACAATATTGTTAATCAGGGCAATCCACCAACAGAGCATCTAGTACCTACATAAAAGGCATGTGCGGGATTGTTCGTGGACAATGGATAAATGATAAAAGCACAGTCAAAGGGGTTGCATTCACTGTCCAATAGTTACTGTATGGTGAATTAAATCATAATTTATTTGCATACTTTATTGTTGTTTTAAAAATTTGTATTTTAACCTGTGATAGGATATATTATTATAATGAATATTCACAATTTTAACACACTTCTAAAAATAAAACCTACCATCGCTGTCAGTTAAGCGTTCTATGACGACACAAGATAAAAAATTGTTTTCACTATTCACTTATATATATATACTAGCGGCCCGCCCCGGCTTCGCCCGTGGTACATATGAAAAATAGATGTTGGCCGATTCTCAGACTTACCCGATGCACAGAAAATTTCATGAGAATCGGTCCACCCGTTTCGGAGGAGTATGCAGACTAACATTGTGACATGAGAATTTTATATATAAGATATATATAGTCAAATATATATATATAAGAGGACACTCGCGCTTCGCGCTCGTGATTTTTTAACCTGAAAAACTTGACTCCTTCATTTGTTTGCAGGGAACCTTGAGGGAAATGCCAGATAATTTTGAAGCTCGTGTGGTATTCGGGAGATTATTTTTCCGTCCCAAATGTCGGCCAATAATTTCACAATTGAATTGAACCTGTCAGTTTAAACATGCCTTTAAAGTACATTTATATTGTTTTACGACTTGATTGTTTTAATATTCTGTCATCTGTGGTGAATTATTAACACAAAACCTTCGCTGTAAAATTTTCCTCCCACGCCATGCTACCAAATGTAATGTAAAATATCTCGTACAATATCAGACTTAAAAGAACTAATAAATATTTTTTAATTATTACGATAAACTTTTTACTGTAAAAGGTTGACAAAAATTCCTCTTCGCCGTCGCAATCGTGTATTTAAAAACATTAAAATTGTAGTTTCTGTACAAAAAGTCACTTGATTGGTCTCATTTACATGAAAATGCGCCATTTAATCGCGATAAACAATGAGGTGACAGCTTGGAACGAGAATTTTAATTACGTAATAAAATAATATACTAAGGGACAAATACAGTTAACGCTTAATTGGAATAAAAGGAAACACATAAAGACCTTAATTGTACGCTTTTTATTTCGCGCTTTTTAATAACCTTTATGGTTCAGGTTTTAAATAAATTAGTGACTAAAGAATATGGTACAAGCACATTAAAAGAGCCCGTTTCATTAGTATACCCTGCATTTTAATATTATCAGTATTATGCATATGGAACCACCTTAAACAGATGCTAGAGATGCAGAGACTACCCATATCATTAGATGCGACCACGATGCGACGCTATCGATTATTACATTTCCTAAAATTACTCTACATAATATAGCAACGGTGTGAAAATATAGTTCTCAAGTTAATTTGTTTAATGATGATGAGTCTATTAAAAATAATTTCACCTACAAAAAAAATTGAGACTCTTAAGTATAATTTAAGTTCCATTAAAGTTGCACAATTAAGTTACAATTCGGTAACAAAGTTTCCACGAATTGATGGTTTGAGCATTGTTGGGGTGTTTCTTCGGTCATTTCATTTCCATTAAGATCATTTTTTCTTTAAATTCTTGTTTTCATCACAGCTGAATTTATCATTTGTTATATTTTGATAAGCTTCAAATTCAGCAATGTTTTTTTATAATCTAGGTCAGTGATAAATTTTTTGTAATAATTTAGATTACCTATGAGTTAATAATTATTTAAGTCAATCCGCTAGCTTAAATTATCCTTGCCATAATGTATCGACTAATCACTTTTCCTATAAAATATATTGCCTCGTATTTGCACGTTTTTAAAAGGATTGAGGATGTATTTAAATATTAATTAAAGTTATATTTAACATAAACAATAAAAATATTTAAAAACAGCATATTAAAATATGCACAACTCTATTGGACAATTCCAAGATAATCGTAATTTATCTACATAACAACAATGTTTCATACCTATAACAATTACTGAATAAATAAATTAATTTAAAAAATGAATAAATTAATTTAAATTAATACCCTTCCCGAAGTCTTACAAAACATGCAATTCATTACATCAAGAATTATATACAAAATGAATACTTGTAACAGTGATGGCCTAAATACCCGTGCCGTTGACAGACACAAGGGAGGTCCTGTCTTGTCCGTGATAAATCAGACTAGTCATGAACAGTCCCTTTGACGTTCTAAGTAATAAACGGTTTAGTATAGTAACTAAGATGTCGCTTTGGATTGAATAAGTTTCTTTAGAACTCAGTCTTTATACTATGGTATAGCATAAAGACTGCACAATTCTTTTTACTTCCAGGCGGCTAAGTAACATCTAGGTTCAACGATATTCGAAGCAGAACTCACCTCACACCGCTCCATTAGGGTAGAGCTGGCAAAAAATGGAATGATATTGCAAAATTATAATTCTTTGTAGCTTCTCTATCAGTTAAAACAAAAAAATGAAATAATGCACCTCATAAAGTTTGCGCTATCGAGGACATGATCAGAAATGAAAAGGAAGTCACTTGAAAAAGTATAGGGTAAAAAGAGGAAAATTATAAAAATTCATCCTTCCGGTTTAGCTATAAAATTTGGTCGTGTTATCTTAAGGAATTCCTTTCGAGTCTATCCTATGCAAATATACCCGTTTTTCGCTATATTTTCTTAGTAACATGAACCCTTGAATATTTTTATATTAA
This sequence comes from Colias eurytheme, assembly GCF_061535395.1. Lineage (NCBI taxonomy): Eukaryota > Metazoa > Arthropoda > Insecta > Lepidoptera > Pieridae > Colias > Colias eurytheme. Next base: position 5,121,598 of record NC_142993.1, on the reverse strand, counting down.
ATTAATAAGTATTTAGATTATTACCTAATTCGATAAAAATGCAGTTATTTCCAGTAATTACATAAAACGTATTACAGAAATAAGTGAATATTATTGACTTTAGTCTATCCAATATGTCCATAGGCTTAGCCTATAATTTGTTAAATAAGGTTTGTTTGTGAAAAAATGGGATCAAGACAATATTTGTAAGCAGTCTGATAAATCCAACAACTGGATAAAAATGGCACGAACCGATTCATGATCTCAACGGTGTGATTATCATAGAAACGATATTTTTTTATAAACTAAATGTAAGAAATAAATATTATTATATTATATAATTTGAGTTGACGAAGGCAGCAAGCAATACTAAGTAACTCCTCAGAACATGTTTTTCATTCATATCATTACTTTGTTTCTGCTTGTGTCTAAACTTGCATGTCTTTCTTCACAGTAGCATAAAAATCCTGGGTCATCGTTTTCATCCGATAACTCCAAAAGTAATTAATAATCGAAAACAGAATCTAGACAATGATTAGTAAACTTTTGTACTCAAAGTAAAAATCCATCAGCAAGACATATTATTATAGCCCTTCGAGTAACAAAGATGAGCGAATAAACTTAGTTACAATTTGTTCCAAGAGACTTCTAAGTATTAACTCGAGAAAAACAACGATTGACTTTGTAAGTCTAAGATGACTTTAATAGTTCACAATTTAACGTAGTCAGAATAGAATATTGTGTATGCTTACTCTACGCGTAGTTATTATCTAACACTGTGTAATTTAAAATAGTTTAAATATAACTATTTCATTATCTAAAACCTAAATAATCAGGGGCCTTAGACAAAGTAACAATTAACGAAGCTAGAAAAGGCAAAAATGTATGAGATTGACATAAGCCGCGTTAGATCACGTGGTCTATCTAATGTCAATCCCATACATTTTTCCTTTTCTAACTTCGTTATCGTTTTTTAATTGTTACTTTGTCTAAGGCCCCTGCCCCCTTATATCTCAATAGATATTAATTTTATCTTATTTCATAATATGATTAATCCATATATGTAAAGTCAGTACAATAAACAACTCTACATAATTATTAATCGGTCATCATAATATTTTATACTAAAGAGAAGTTAATACAACTTAGTTCAGATTACCTACTTTCAACAGTACTAAACTTTCCTAAACTTCGTAAGACAATAAAAAGCAAATAATATAACATTATGCTAAAAGCCGCTCTGACAGCGAATATACTGTCATTAATTATCAAGAAGCACATCGCATTACTCTCGTGAAGACCTTCATTTATTTGATTTAACGTGATCCTAAAATACTCAGGTATTTAGGAAACGCTTGTAGATGTTTAACTAGCTCTCGGTTATTATTATTTTAGTCAAAGACTGAAAAGATAAACCGGAACCTTCAGTATTCCCAATTTTGGTTAGGTAAAGTGATAATTAATTTTAATGTACATACATAGTTATAAAATACATTTTTTCTATTCGATGCTTTGCCCTAGTATATAGACAATACAAATACCTATTCGATTTTAAAAATTAAACTCCTTACTAAATTACTTTTAAATCTGATGTAAGAGTCACGACTTTAAATACATTTCATTCTTGAATTTCCAAGTACCTAATGCATCAATACAGTATCATTAAAATATTCCTAGACTTCCTTCTTCATCATGTCTGAAAGTCTGTCAGAGAGACTACCCAATTTAATCTATACCTTGCTTGGAATTTCTAAAGAATGGTAAAAAATGTGTGCGTGTACACAGGTAAAAAGTGAAACTTCTTTATGACCTTATTTTTCAAAAAATAATTTACTATATGCAACTTTACAGAAATACGTCGAATCACGCGTGGTAGGGATAAGAAAAATGTGGCGGGTAACGGAAAAATGTCACGCGTAACGAAAAAATGTTACGCTATATTTTTTTCCAACGCCGATAAAGAAGTTTCACTTCAAAAATAAAAATGATTGAATTGATTTTCTTCGATTTTTTAATCGAATGTTATGTCAAAAACTTGCAATAACAAACACGGCTAAAAATAACATTTTTAAAATGGCTGTCAACCGCAGTAACAGCGTAAACGAAATACTGGACTGACTATTAGTCTTCATGCAATAGTCTCTTTCATGAGGGCTCAAACTATATTTATCGAAGCTCCAAAGAGCACAACTCAAAGCCGAATGAAATCAGTGTAATAGCATTTATGATTAATGGATGAGTTTGGCAGCGTATTGGATCACGATGCATCACTTGCTGAAAACCACCTCTTGAAATGATAGATTCCATAAATTTATTACCCGCAGTTTATATAGTAATGAATCAAATTGAATGCAAATTCTAGTAATTAATGGTTTACTTATCGGCTTATGCAATTTGTGTATCCAATCAATTTTCCAATCGTATTATTTGATTTTCATTTAAGCTTTGAAATATAATAAATATTTGTTTCTGAGTAAGGATCTGAAACTGAACGTCCCACGTTTTCATCCCACGCCTTTTATACCAGTTTATTGTTAAGGTAACAAGGGGATTTACTAGGTAGTCTTTGAATTATATTATCCTTTGTATAATGATGCAAAAAACGGGAAATGCATTTTTGCAGTCATATTTTGATTCACAAGCAAACAATTGTAAAATAAAGAATTGCAAATATTTTATAGCAATTTACATCATTCGATTCACGTTCGTTAAGAAAATTACTTCAGTTATATACGAAATATGCCAACATAGATAAGCATAACGTAGATATCATGGTTAGAATTTTTATTTATTTATTTATTTATTTAGAATTTAATATAATAGAAAGACTAAATAATCAATGCTTTACGTGATTATATTACAAAAAATCATAAGTATGTTGTGAAAATATGTAAATACAATTGAAGTACATGTAATTATATAAATTGTAGAGCCATTGCCAAGAGTTCAAACTGCGTTAGAGTAAATGAAATATCATAGAAGGATCTCATTTTTTTAAACATTTCTGTAAGCATTGTTGAACTTCTTGTTCATAACACCTACGAACAATTTATATAATCTTTACTATTTTATATACTTAATTGTATTTTCCTTGGCTCTTAATCATTACAGCATTCAACAATATCATCAATATCGTGAAACAACATATTGTGTGTGCTTAACCAAGCAGAATCATTAATCGAATGATTCAGCAATAATAATTAGAGTTTAGTGAGGTAACATCGTAATCACATTGTTACAAGCTGAGTTTCACACAAAAAGACCTTTCTAGAATTCTGTACAAAATTATCAATGAATTTTATTTACTAAGATTCAAGCAGCCGTCTATTTGTATATATATTCTTTGCGGCGATTTTTATGGATTTATAGATAGATTGTAATCAATTCACCAATTAAAGTTATCAATCTATATTATCCTCATCTCAGTAATCTTTTAATAATATAAACTTATAATATTGTATTCACTAGAAGACAGATGCGCGCTATAGTTACAAATTTCTTGACAATAATTTTGCATGAATGCTCATTAAATCGGATTTATCTGAATTCATGTTTATACTATCTTGCATCATAGAGAAATGTTAATAGTTACAGATAGTGAAAAGTATAATCCTGTCTCATGATTAAACATCCGATTTATTCTAATACCTAGTAGATAATGTACATTTAAATAAACCACTTAAATCCGTATTTTATTTTTGTATTAAGAATATTGTTCTTTCAATTCAAGCTAAAAGAGCTACAGGATAAACATCTCGGAAAGCGAAACATTTCCTTAAATATATTTTAATTAGCCTCAAGGATTGAAGCTTGTTATCTTAAAGAGCGCGCCCACGTAAGTCTAAATCTATTGCAGTTGCATTAGAGATACGATTTATTTACCGACTTAGATTTATATAAAGTGTTAGCACTTTTGCCTTTTATTGAATAATAATTTGCAGCAAGCTTACTTTACTACACTAACTATGTATGACTTCATGACGACTTTCTCGACGAAATATTTTTACTCATGGGTAACAATAGAAATACTTAGTAAATATTTTTGGTTTTCAAAACATTCTTGAATAATAAGTTATGAATACCTACAAGAATGTTTTAAGAAATTAAGACTTGTCAAATACGTGTCTTTGGTAATCCATATTCAAAGAAAAATACTTGGAAATGAATTCGGTCCCAAAAATAAATTCAGGGTAAAAGTAATAATTTTCTCATTGACATCGTTTCTATTTGAGTATAAAAAATTAATCACAGACAGAATGTCACTGCGGGAAACAGGCCGTTTTTCCGGCATAATAAATAGCTCTCTACGAACGAACGAATTAGCGGCAATCTCATTAACATTACTCTTTTATTCTGAGTACATGATTGATGATAATCTAAAAAAAATCTCGTATTCAAATAACAATTCACAAAAATGATATAAAAAGCAACCTTATTATCAAATAACAATTCATAAAAACTATACCAAAAAAGCCCCTGACTAAATGTCATCGGGATTAATTTTTGTTTCATTTTTAGGTACATACGAACACTTATTTTTATTTTTTAACGCTGTTGCGTATATTGAATACGGTTTTATCATCATCACTACATAGTATAAAACAAAGTCACTTTCCCTGTCCCTATGTCCCTATGTCCCTTTGTACGCTTAAATCTTTGAAACTACACAACGGATTTTGATGCGGTTTTTTTTAATAGATAGAGTGTTTCAAGAGGAAGGTTTATATGTATAATAACATCCATTAAATAGTGGAGAAGTACTGTTATTTTTGAGGTTTCTAATGTGATGTCGTAAAAAATTACATTTTTTCCGCTTACATTGCAAACGCAGGCTGAACCCTACGAGTTTTATCAAAATAATGTCCTAAGTATTATACAAATTGAAAAGGTCTACAGAAAAGTCCGCGATGGTATATGTCTATCTCTTATGGATAACCCACAATAACTTTTTTTTGTCATTTACTTTTTACGACAAATAATGGCTAATTTTCGATGCGATTTTAACCAATACAGCATTAATCCTTAACCAATTAAATACCTTCAATACATTGTTCATTTAATATAGATCTATATCATAGAAATCTAAATAACAAGACACATAGAAGTGCTATAATGTCATAATTCGTATGAAAACCGCTGTCGCCAAAATCAACACATTTAAACCGATAGCTAAACAGTACACACAAGTAAACTATGCCTTTTATTGGACAGCTTGATTTTAGTGAAAACTAACTTAAATATTAAATTAAGCTTTTTAATATGTATCCTAACGCACGAATTTACGGTTTATTTTAGAATAACATCCCTAAGCATATGAGACGTTTTGTTTATTTTTGCTCCAATACGCAAAAATTCGGCTTTTCTACAACAGAGGTTGTCAATTTTCAATAGATATAACTTTGAACATAAACTCATAGAAATAAGGTTGAAATTTGTGTTAAACGTGATAATAAGAATGATCATGGTCATGTGGCATGGTAACCACCTGAGCGGCGACAATGTCACGCGCGCTTACCACTTCTATTGCCTTGTTATTTAGATTTCTATGATCTATATGGCCCTTTACACCGTATGATTTAAGTAAATATTTTCGAAGATATTACAGATTTAAAATTTGCGGGACGTAGGGTTTGCGCGGTACCGGCCGGCCGCCCTATTATCTATTTTATACCCGTGCGAAGCCGGAGCGGGCTGCTATGTTTTTATATACAACCTTCACAGTTTTTCTGTAGTGTATTTAGTATCAGCATTGCACCCGTGTGAAGCCGGGGCGGGTCGCTAGTACTTAATAAGGTTTGAAAAGCGACGACCAGTCATTATTATTTTATCATTAAACTAATTGTTTTTACATTCACTTTTATAGCTTTTCGTGGATCGAAAGCATTTTTAATTTCTCCACATATACCTCATAACGGTTTCGTTTTACAAAAAAATATAGCAATGAACATAATTCGATTAAACTTTATTAAAAGCGGTTGACGAGAAAGAATCCGATCCTGAGCAATTAAAAGACGAATTATCTTATCAGTTTTGAATCAACATTTCTTAAGCGAACAGCATCGACATATACATTGCAATGGCACTCCAAGGTACATACTGCGATTTCTTTGTCAATTTTATTAATTAATGTGATATGAAAGCTCCATATTTATTTTAATGCATATTTCACGTTCCAGCCAACACAACGATTGCTTATGTGTATTCATTATCCTATTAACTAGTAGGTAGTAAAAACCTTATTTTCTGAAAATATGGCTGAAATAAAAATAAAACAGAAGGCACAAAATGTATTGGAATCCTCCAATGGAATCATCTCATCAATTTCTTCAATTAAAATTTCATTTATATAATGCATAAATTCGTTAAAACAGCAATATACATTTTTCTGTGTCATCTTCATCGGCATTTCATTTTTGAACATTTTTCACCGTGAAACATTTTTAAAAAGAACACATAATAGCCCAGGACTTAATGTAATTGTAAATACTCTAGTAAACTCAAACTGTACCTGAAGTGTGTTCATACTGTTTAATGCATAACTTAGCATACAAATTGCATTTTGGGAGAGTTCACAGAATGTCCAGACGCAATATTAATAAACATTAAACAATAATCGTCCAAAGCGTTTATACGGAGAAAAAAACGTAATCCCAAGCATCTTGAGATAACAAAATAGATTAGATTTTCAATTATCTGAGGTAATGCGACTATAAAAGAATCTGCGAATGTAATTACGGACGAATTGGATGACGTCTGAAAACTTCTGTGTCAATAGACAAGATGCATTCAAACCTTTCACATATTATCTCTATCTAGAAATTGACATTTCGCAATCTGTTATTCACATCGCCGGTGTTAGTTTTAATACTTTTCTAAAAATGTCTGCTTTGCCAACAGGGTTTCCATCTTTGTTTGAGAATTATATCTTGGAAGTATTGTGTCATCCTTTCAACGTAAATTCGCCGTCATGCGGAGTTTACGCTGGATCTTTGAAAGTACAACTTAGTTTCTTACATTATTTTTATTAACGCGATATTCTGACTATAGCATCAAATGTTTAAAGAACATTTAAAACTGTTAATTTCTACTGCACTGCATCAATTTTACCCAGTGTTCATATGTATTTCATTTCTATGTTTTGTTATTATGTAATATATATTAATGATTAATTCAGAAAAATATTTTTTTGTGCCCAAACAACATATAGATATTAAAATTAGATATGCATGAGCAGTACATATTAACTTAATAACGTCTATGAAAATTGTAGAAAATAAACAAAATAATAACGATAACATAGAGGATGAAGTAAATCCCTCTTTACCTTATGCGAATATTTTCTTACCTAATCTCACAAATCTACGGGCCCAACACGTAATTGATCGCATTTTCCCTAAACTACATTTACATAAGCAGCATTTAGTATTACCATTGTAACATGAATTATTCATATAATGATATTTTGGAATAAATTTTACAAAGGAAATAGGCACTTTGATATTGCGAATATAAATACCTATAGTTGACTATCATATTATCTATAAATACTGTTCATGTATTGGCATACTGCATTTACCTACCTATGTTTGAAATTATTTGCTATGTCAGAATTAGAGCAAGCTATTAAAAGCAACAAATAGGCTCATATTTACTGAATTACTATTGAATACAATCCGCATTCACCAAATCGCTTTGTTGCAGGAAACAACAAAAGGAAAATGTGAATGACCCATAGTCACAAAAATTGCGTTTAAAAAATGTGTTCACCTAATATAAGTGACAATGACTCTTCGTCGGTGTGACAGCTTGCCCACGCGACTACGGGAGGCGCCTGTCCCGAGCCCCGACAATACTCGACCCTTCGCTAATAAAATATCTGACTCGAACACCGTCCCAAATTTCAAAGACACGCTCGTACGGGATGAAGTTATAGCCACTTGGAAATCCCTACACACAGACGTAAACCAAATAAAAAATGGCCATCCAAAAAATGATTTGCCATGCGATGATACGGTTAAAATGGAATCTATCGCGCACAGAATTCACACATACAATAATAGACAGCAGAAAAAGATTACTTATGACAATAAACATATATCAATCGCGTGTCAAGACGTCGATCGTAGCTCATCTTTTCCACTGGACGTGGGCCAAAGATGTCCGAATGATAGACGGGCGAGTACGGTCCGCAGAAGGACCTTACTGGAACGACTTCTCTCCTGGCGCACTCCAGAGTGCGACTGTCAAGGACGCTGCGTGGCCAAAGCTCGACAAACGAAGCCTCGGACTTCCATCCTGTGCACATGTGGAGTCACAAACGCGAATGTCACGAACAAACAGAACAATTTTGCGGAACGCGGTCGCTCCAAAAGTGTCGGTTATGAAGTAACCCGTGAAATAACACAATTCCGGCGGTTAGTGCAGTGTTTTTGTTACCCATACTTGACTTAGCTGTTGAGTTATCTTAGCGGTTAAGTCAGGTATTGTTTTATTTAATGTGTGGTGTATTAGGTGCGCTAGTGCGGGTGCTACTGTAGGCGCTGAGACAGCGGCGGCGCTGCGGGCCCGCGCCGCTCTCACGCTTGCGAGACGGTACTACCCTGAAGGTGGATGGGGCTGGACTATCACCGTCGTTGGAACGATAGTGCAAATCCTATCGCACGGCCTGCAACTTGGTGGCGGCACGGGTGCTATTGCATGTACCGCTTCTATCAAATATCATGTGCCTCCTCTTTATAGTTATGGTGAGTTATTTTTTTATATTAATAGCAATTTTTGCCATTCAAGAAAAATTTGTATCTAACTCTATGACCTATTTATAAACTTTAAGTGATAATACCCAGGAAATTAATTAAATATCTACTCTATTTATAACAGAAAATCCTCTTGTAAGTCAAACCATCACAATAAAACGAGATAAAATGCAAAGTTGTACAAACTTGATACAAACAATAAGCTGGAGTTCAAGTAATAATTCACAAATTCAAAGACTTCGTATTATTATTATACCACATTATTCATTCATGCTTCAAAAGATTCTTTGGCCGTAACAGTGACTTGAGAAAAAGTTAGTTTGGTATTAAAAAGTTGGCGCTAAAAGATAACATTTAAACAAATTGTGAACTAACAATACAAAAACGTCATGCTAGGCGTCAAAATAACGTTCTAATCACTTTTATCTTTTTTTGTGTAGTTGGTTGGGTGAGACAAATTTATTTTGTATGTAGCCAAAATTTACACACAAACACAATAAAACGATACTGTTTTGAACGCAACGGTGCGGTGGAAATAAAAAAGCGGATATCGCTTAAAATGTCAGAACTGCAGTACATTTCTTTAAAATGTTCAAGGTTTTACGGTAAGGATAACCTACTCCAATTCGAGATAACAGGATCCCGTCCCTAATGAATTTGATAAGATTAATTATCTGCCAATCAATGAGGCATTTTCGGTGTCCGCACTTTTTGCTTTAAATTTCTTGTAATGATTATCGATTGGTCAATCGAATAATTTGTAAATAAATTATGTACTTTGTATCGATATAGTGAATGCATGAAAAATCAAACGAGTTTATAATATGCAAGCTGCACTGTATTTAGCACAGATTTTATTTTATAGTCTTTTTATGTACAGTTTTAATTTAAATCTATTGAAGAAATTTATTGATGGAATAATTTAATAAGTTTAACAAGAGCCAATTATATATCAAAATAATATCAATAAAAAATTATTCAATTTTACTGCTACAATTTCTTAAACGGACGTTAGTTTATACAATACAAACGTAATTTCCGAGACAAATTTTATAGATGTACATTATTAATACAAATAACCGTGGAAGTGAAAAAGGTCTAGAGTGTAGTACTACAATGCATAAATCAAGAAGATCTGTGGCTCCCTGACTGAGTTAATTGAGACAAAAATAATAAACAGAAACTTTCAAAGATTTATATTGATGGATAACCGCTGCGATGAAGTTATGGAGTCGCCGACCTTTTTACCAATATCTCGCAAACAATGAAAATAATTTAATAATAATGAAGTAACATGCTGTTTAATGAAATTTATTGATACTTACATGGCTGAGTTTATACGAGATTTTTGTACGAACCAGTGCCGAAAGTTATAAAATGGTAATAGCGACATCTTAAAATGTTTTTGCTCGTAAAAAATTGTTTTTTGATTTTAAATAATTTGTTTCTTTGAGGAAGGTGACGCGCTGGAAATCCTGTACTTAGCTTATCTGGAGGAACATTATTTACGATTTGCATTTTATATTTTATATGTTTTGTTTTAACAACAGATACCTACTAAAATTATGATTGATAATAATATAAATTTTCATTAAAGAATCAATAGGCATGGAAGGCAAAACCAGCACAAAGGCTAACAACGGATAGTATTAATTAATTCGAGACGTTAAATTAACTATCCTCGCTTTGCATAAGCTAAATCAACGTATTGCATTCCAAAATCTTATAAAACATTTTACGAAAAGAAATAACATCACATCTCGTAGGGTGTAAATTCATCGCATTTGATATTTTCAACACAATATGTTAAAAAGTATACCGTATCTTGCATATAAATCAAAATGCCAATATCACCGCATTACACTGTCTGCGAAATATTGAAAACGTGACATGATTTTCTTTAGATAATTCATAGACAACATTTATCATTTTTGATTTTATTAAGATATTTTAAAGAGATTGGATTTGGGAATAAACCCAGCAATTTGTACCAGTCTCAGACGTTTTAGGTTTTTCGCCTATGCATGTGTGAATGTGAACACAATATGTTTAATACGTTATATAGATGTGAAAGTCTTCGTTCTATGATGGACTGACTAAATTACCATTTAAACTTATATTTGCACTTCGATTAATTGACACGAAGGTGTCTTTCTCATTAATAAATTTAGCTCACAGTTACATGTACTAAACATTAAAGTTCCTACTTATAACTTATGTACCTACTACCTAGAGATACTCTAACACAAACATAAAGGATTAAACAATACACTCTTAAAAACACACTAGTATTAAGTAATTTTTATGACAATACTTCTTACAAAAAAATATCAAAGCAATGAAACTCAAATCCTAGTTGGCTGTTGGCATTAAAGTCTGGGTTGACATGTTCTCAGTATTACTGTCGGAGAGAAAGAAAGTGTCAAAAATTTGAAGCTTGCCAAGAAAGTTTCACCAGACGATTATTCTGTAGGTACACTGTCTCTAATATACATAATATTATGTATATGTATTTTTGTTTATCATCATTCATATATTGAATAGATTTAAATTTATATGGAACTAGCGGTCCCCCCCGGCTTCGCCCGTGGTACATGTTTACGTTTTCTCTACATAAGAACCATCCTCGTACTTCAAGGAATATAATAAAAAAAGAATTATCGAAATCGGTTCAGCCGTTCTCGAGTTATGCTCTTACCAACACATTTTGCGATTCATTTTTATATTATACCTACCTAGATTAATAATTTTTTTCTTTACTTTTTTCATTACTGTTCTTTTTTACTACTAATTTAATTATTAATATTATTTATTATGTAGTATTTAAATATTAAAATTTAATCAATCTAGAAGATTTGTACAAGACTTCAAACAAACGATTCCTTTGAACAAATAAAGCTGTAACTTAATTATGATAGAATTTATCAAACACCGACCGAAATGTAATGAAATTGTAGAAATTCATATTAATAAGCATATCTAAAACTACTACAGTTATAAATTCTTGTCCTAAGAATATTTATATTTGTCCCATTCCTTGTTTCAAACTCAAAAATATAGTCACGATTTTTGCGCCATACTGTCAGATAGCAATCGTTGATTTTATATTTTAGATTTCACATTTTTGATATTCCAAAGAATTAGCCAAAATTTATATATGCCATATATTTATTTACGAAACATAATTATTTTTCGAACACTTGTAGGAACAGGTACCTAATTAATAAATGTATCTAATCATTCATATAAAAAATAAAGTAATATACGAGATTTTGTCTAAAATTACCGAGGCGGGATGAAATTCATAACTTGCAAAGCTCATAATCCCACACTAGGCCGGGTATTTCATCATTTCTAAACCGCCTGTTTCCTTGATTTATGAATCCTTGAATACACTCTCAGCTGATTACCTTGTGTAGTGCTAACGACCAACTATTCATAAAAGGTATTTTGGTGGCACAAAATAAATTCATACGCAAAACAGAAGCGTTGCCAACCGCTTGATTTGATTGACGTCGGAAAATATGAATCCGCTTTATTTCGTTATAAAGTAAAACAACCACTCAAAACGTATTGTTCAAAAATGATTGGTAGTTCATACATTTTATTTTACTATCATTGTTATATTCCTCTTCAATTAGGTTGATGATTAATTAATTAATATCAAAATAATTGTTTTAAACTGATAAAATGAAACGAAATATTCACATTCATTTGTTGGATGACTATACAGATACACAATCTGTCAGAAGTGTTTGAATAAACTTTGAAGTTTCAAAAACATACATACTTTGATTTACGAAACATTTAGTTGATCAAATATAGACTTAGATTAGTTTACACTGCAGAGCTAATTTTCAATTCTAGTTATATTTATTTAAACTGTTAATATTGTAATTTTGTGGGAGTCGGTGCCCGTTTGCAGTCCTTACTTGTAATAACATAAAAATGTCAAATGTCTGCCTGATTGCCTTCATTTGATATGAATCGATAGAGGCATGATAGCGATATATCATGACTCTTGTCCGACTAAAGGAAAATCCTAAGAACGAGTTTAATACTACATTAGTTGACACACTTCTGTGAATTTACATCATCTTTGACATTAATGGTGCCTATGATTAAACTACTTACATAGTCAATTAGGCACAGCTTATTAAGGTTTTATGCTAAATATTTATATGGCATAATCTTGGATTACTTTTTAACATTCGTGCAATTAAAATGTTTCAACTATCTTTGATCGGAGTTATGTTATCACAAGAAGCAGTTTGGCGCAATGTTATAGTCCTAGTGTATAATATTTAACAGAACATAGAATTATAGAAGATTTTTAATTTTCAAATTTCATACTGCACGATAATACTTATATATGTATTTACTATCCTACTTGCTCTCTGTTCACAGATTTTAGAAAATAGTTTATCTACAAGAACCCATAGGCATTCGTTTTATAAAATAAAGTAAAGCCTACGCCAAATCACACCTAATTAATACATGTTTCGTTGCACCTACGTCACCTATAAGTAGATATAACCACATAATACATATCAATATGTCACTGTAACTTCATACATGAACCTTTTGCGAAGTCATCTTGCGTAGCATCTGTGTCGTGTTAACGCTATTTTTGGAAGAGATTATTATCCCTATGTAAATACAGTCAGTACGGCATATTTTGATAGGGAAATTGTTTTCGAGATTATTTACATACATCAATCTACAATCTACATTGTAACTATTGTTTGGTATATAGTGATTACTGTTGGTAATATTTGTAAATATTTAGGTACTCTAGCGATGCGTGTTACATCGACCAAACAACATAGGTTCGGATATATAAATTATAAGGCTGTTTACAAAACTAATGGAATAAATCTTCGAGTAAATAATAGACTAAAATAGTACTTGCCACCTAACTGTTTACACAGCTTGAATCAGCAGGCTGTTATCAATTCTTTAAGGTATTGTTTGTACTAAGAAAGAGAATAAGCACGTAAGACGACCTGTTTAGAATCTTGAACGAGAAATGTAATGGTACATAACGACTACATACGGAACATGAATACCACATTATGGCTCGAACACCTGTTTTAAATATAGATGCTATCTATGTAAATATCTAATAATAAAAATTGCAATCCTTTATACATCGTAGCCTTGTGTTCGAACGTTTGTGGAATGGTTTCTCTATCGAAGCGTTATAATCACGCAATAGAAAATTGTTCACTTATAACGTAATTTTGTTTATGTCTTATTATTTCCGGACTTGTTTTAGGGACAAAAAGTTTTAGGGATAAAAGGGTTATGATAGGTATAGGTCTGCTTAGTAGCAAAAAAACGACGACATGGCGACTACGCCATGAGGAATATTTCTCGAACGTTTTTTAAATGGAGTAACGTACCGGTTTTATTAAATGGAGATAAAATATCATGCGGAAAATAAACTGCGCATGATTACATTACCTCCCTGTTCTGCAGAAATGTAATTTCAGTTACTCTTTAATAATTATTTAATAAGAAATAGATTATTTAATTGTATACACTTATTGTTTTCTAACATAATAAATAGTTGAAACATTTCTTTTGTATACTAATAGCTCAGATAAAACAACATAGAAAGTGTTACATTGCTTGAATACAACACTCGAGTAAAACAAAACTAACCAGGTATAAAAGATAATAACTAAGAGTTAGAAGCTTTAAAAAGTACTCCAGAGGTTCTACACACGATAAGTATAAGTTTCGCCATACAATATTATCTTTTATTACTTGGAATATTATGTATGAATATAATCCATGCTTCAGCTACCAACTTCTCAATGCGCATAAATTTCACGGAACTTTGTTTCCCTGTTCAACAAATACTCAATATTGTATCACCGCCGTAAAGCTTTGCTTATCATTGTAGTTCACATTTTAATATGAAGAACAATGCAATGGACTTTGTCTTGTTTTCATAACAAGATTGGACGTAGTTTTACCTGTCTATAAGGTTGCAATTTGTAAGGTCAAAATATAGTGTAGTTATGTAATATCCTTTCAGGCTCTCAAATGGAAGAAAAGCGGTCTATTGTTAGTTTAATTAGGACCCATTCTTGCTCCACTATTGAGATAATGTGCAGGCTTATTCTGAGTAAAAATAGATTGTACAAAATAAAATTTTCAAGAGTTAACTCCTTAGACCTTATCACGGAGTATTTATAAGGACATCATTGTGCCCTCATTGTGCTTAAATTTTTGACCATTTCTGGACCGAGACATTTCAGGAAATGACGCTCATAATCCCAAATAAACAAAAGATCTTAACGCAGAGATGAAACATTGCCGCTCAACTTATTTTAAATGACAAATAATGATGCCATCGTTCCTTTTCTGCAATTTGTCAAAAAATAAAATTTCTATAGTTATCATTAAGAAAACTCTACATAATTTATCTTAATAGAAGCATTAATATGCACTCGCAATAACAGTGATGGTCATTGAAATGGAATTCGCATACGAGTATTATTATTAATAACGCATAGCTTTTACGAGGAATTTAAAGTTGAGCCGTTTTCATTAAGTTATGGAATCGAGGGCAAACATACGGATATTATAATATGCCGAGCTGATATTGTTGTAGGATTGTTAGAGCTTCTTCCATTGAAATGGAAATATTAGATTACATATCTGAATTTCATTTATCATACGTTCTTCTACTATTTATAGATGAGTAAAATTAGCAACAATATTATTAGAAAAATTGTATGTATAAAATGTGAACAACAATGATAGGCTATGTGCATAGTAAAGATCTAAATGATTTTAGTTTCGTTGCTATTTTAAAAAGGTTAGTAGGTACCTACATAATGACATGAAAATTACGTGTTAATTCTTTCACCACAAATTTCCTCTTAACACAAAAAGGATTTGAGGATTTATTACTTAATCATACCATTTAGTGAGTGGGAACAAAAGCGAAAGAAAATTAATTGATTACATGCAAATCCCCGACTGGTCCGAAAATGATTACAGTGTGGAAAAGGCGACTTTTATCCGTCATATAATATGAAATGTTAAAAATATGAAGTCAGAATATATATATGACACATAACAAGGGTGTTTATACATATACACTCGTATTATCTAATCTAGACAAGTATATTATAAGCATCTACGAATGCGATTGACTTTTTATAAGGTCAACTTTTGACTCTCAATGTCGTACATAATATATGTAATATGTAGTTATGTACAGACAAACTGCGTTGCATTTCAAATTACAAATCACGTGTGATGTATCCTTGTGTGATAATATTTCTTATATAACATTATCTTCTCTTATACAGGGTGTCCCAAGAAGTATGGATGAACTGAAGCCAGGAGGTAGAGGACCTAGAGGGCTATCCGAATCACCCCCATGTGTGTTATGCGATTTTTCGTAGTTTCGGAGTTATGACTCTTTTTTCAATTTTTCACCTATCGCCAAGTACGATGATATTTTCACTCATGGTGACGTCAACTATTGCGCTAGATGCTTGATTTTTTTTGTGTGCTAAGCTGAAAGATAGGCCAATTCAGTATGGTAACACTTACTATCGTTAGATCTTCGAATGGAATAAAAAAAAGAATGAAATGCCAAGAAAGATAAAATTACCCAGTATGTTCACAACTTCAAGGGCCCATAAAAAAATAAAATCACATAAGAAAAGTTTTCCGTTTGGCTTTTAAAAACTTGCTCTATCTATCAGGTAGCTACCCTGAAAATTTCATTTTATTATTCAGAAGGCTTCAATCGAAAAATTGAAATCTAAATGTGGTAAGTGCAAAAATTTTATTAACATGATGATCATTAAAACCAATAAATAGGTGTTTAGTTACCAGAATTTTTTTTAAAATAACCCCGCTGTTGCTCAATGCAAGTGCGACATCACCGTAAAAAGTTGTCTATTAAATGTCTTTATGCCCTTTTATAATTTTAACCCGGCGTCATTGAGGTTGGGTCAAAATGACCCTGCTTGTTTATAATTTACAATATTTTTGTAATTATGTGCACGATTGTGCTGTTTTTTGTAGTAGCTGGAGCTAATAATGTAGATTAAACGTTTTCGAAGTGAAATCCTTTCGACGTCGAGTGTACTGGGAGCTACATGCGTGTATTTTCGAAAAAGGTAAATATGACCCATCCTCACAATTGATGTAACAATTTCGCGCCATGGCCAAGTTATCGATTTTTACTGTTGTGTATGATTTCTTGGTGTCTGCAAACATTTTTTTTGCTTGTTTCAGTGAATTTAATGTTTTTGTTTGTCCAACAGGTATTTATTATAAAATAGGTACTATAAATGGATAGAATAGAAAATATCACGTATCATGGCGGGTTTAGACTCTTGTCTGACTCAGACTTACCTTATTATGATGATGAAGTAGAAGAAGTGGATCATGTTAGAGTGCGGAGTGTGTTTCAAGCGGAGAAAAGCGAAAACCCGAATTCAATACCTTTTACAATAAAACTAAATATGGGGTTGACGTCGCTGATGATCTTTGCACCTCATATGATGTGAGTCGTAACTCCAAAAGTTGGCCCCTGGCAATTTTTATGCCATGTTGGACATACAGGAATTAATGCGCTTATAATACGTCGCATAAATAAAAACAAACCAAACGGTAAGCGACGTAATTTTTTGAAAAACTTAGGGTCTTGCTCTGGTCTTAGAACATTTGAAAATTCGCCAGGAATTGATCGATAGCAATGACAAATGGGCAAAAGAATCAGAAAATTTATTGGTGGATCATCAGAGAAGCCACCTGCAATTCCCGCAAAAGATGTTAAGTGTGTCCGGAAATAAAAATAGTAAAAAAAAAATATTTTTGTCAAGCTTGCCCTAAATTTATTTGTCCTGAACGCATCATGGCTTTCTGTATTGATTTCATTTACAACGAAGATTCTAATTAGCTTTGTTTAAGTTTTTTTCTAATATATTTAGACTTAAGTTTATAAAAATGCTATTAATAACCAAAATTACTGGTTATTAGCGTAGTAATGACATGAAAACGTAAGAGGTCTATATTTTGTTCCTATTTTTATGAGTTTATGTCAAAGTTGATTAAAGTGAATAAAACGTTGGTTAATTATTATTTTTATTTTATATTATCAAAACCAGAATACCTATAACCTATAATAATAAAACAGAAAACTAATTTTCTTAAAAAGTTTAAAAATAACAACTATAAAATATATGGGTAATATTGACCCACCTCAACGTTCGCGTATCTGTTTTCTACCACAATGACGCCGGGTTAAATGGTTTCTTCTGCTACTATGAATTTCCGGGCTATTTCGTCCAAATTGTGGCATTCTCTCAAGTAGCCGAGGTCTATTTAGTATCCCCATTGTAACAAATCAATTGGGTTTAGGTCGAGGGACCGTGGAGGCCAGGTTTTAAGACAAGCGTCACCGGCGCATGCGCAGGCTGCAACGACCAATCCATCTTTCAGGGTATCTTTACCCTTTAGCCTGGCCTGAACGGTCTCCGGACATAAACCATATTGATTTTTTTCCGTGGGGATACTACAAAGACGAGAGACTGCTACAATTTGGACGAAATAACCCGGAAATTCATAGTAGCAGAAGAAACCATTAAAAATGATAAAAGGGCATTCAGACATTTAAAAGACAACTTTTTACGGTGATGTCGCACTTGCACTGAGCAACAGCGGGGTCATTTTAAAAAATTCTGGTAATTAAACACCTATTTATTGGTTTTAATGATCATCATGTTAATAAAATTTTTGCACTTACCACATTTAGATTTCAATTTTTCGATTGAAGCCTTCTGAATAATAAAATGAAATTTTCAGGGTAGCTACCTGATAGATAGAGCAAGTTTTTAAAAGCCAAACGGAAAACATTTTTTATGTGATTTTATTTTTTTACGGACCCTTGAAGTGGTGAACATACCGGGAAATTTTACCTTTCTTGGCATTTCATCCTTTTTTTTATTCCATTCAAAGATCTAACGATAGTAAATATTACCATCCTGAATTGGCCTATCTTTCAGCGTAGCACACAAAAAAAAATCAAGCATCTTCCGCAATAATTGATGTCACCATGAGTGAAAATATCGTCGTACTCGGCGATAGGTGAAAAATTGAAAAAAGAGTCATAACTCCGAAAATACGAAAAATTGCATAACACACATGGGGGTGATTCGGATAGCCCTCTAGGTCCTCTACCTCCCAGCTTCCGTTCATCACTACTTTTTGGGACACCCTGTATATAAAAATGAATCGCAAAATGTGTTGGTAAGCGCATAACTCGAGAACGGCTGAACCGATTTCGATAATTCTTTTTTTATTATATTCCTTGAAGTACGAGGATGGTTCTTATGTAGAGAAAACGTAAATATGTACCACGGGCGAAGCCGGGGCGGACCGCTAGTCTTTATATATAAAAATGAATCGCAAAATGTGTTGGTAAGCGCATAACTCGAGAACGGCTGAAGCGATTTCGATAATTCTTTTTTTATTATATTCCTTGAAGTACGAGGATGGTTTTTATGTAGAGAAAACGTAAATATGTACCACGGGCGAAGCCGGGGCGGACCGCTAGTTATATTTATAAATGTATACCTTATTAAAAATTCCTATGCCTTATAATAATTGTAATTTGACACGGGTTTAAGACGGGTGGTAAAAATAGGAGGTAAATAATTAATTATTGTTAAATAATGTTCTACTGTCCAATATTTGAGACATATACAATACAAAAATAATCTAATCGGGGTATATTATGTAATTATAAAAATAATACTTTCATCATTTCTTTGTTATTTTATACGTCTAATTACACAATCTCTTTGGTTTTGGTTTACAATAACAGCTATCAAAAATATAATCGTAAATCGAGGAAAATTTCTTATCAACAACATAGGCCGTTTAATGTACCTATTTAGGTAAATTGAGGTAAAATGTGGCCATATTATTTTTTATGCAGAATAAATCAACATACAATTTAAAAAGGTATATTTACTCCAGTTAACGTCGAGATCGTTAATAATACTTCTAAATTTGAACATCTTAGTACTTAACAATTTTAAAATACATTCAAAAGTTTGTTTACGTATGTTAACGTTCTAATTAATAGTGCGAAAAATATAAAACCAATGGTTTTGAAATTTTCCAGGCATGAATAGATTTGGTTATAGTAAAAGTATGTTTTTCTATTAGATGTGGTCATGACAGATTTAAAAATAAAGAAAGCTTTTCTTATGTTATCAAAATATCATGTTAATCGTAGAAAATTATTAATTAAAGGTACAATATTCTACAAAAATCAAATTATATCTACTTACCTCGTACCTGTAAAATTAGGTTATTAGTAAATAACATTAAATTAATTCTGAACCTCAAAGCAAATTCGTATTGTCGATTGAAATCGTATTTCCACTGAATACAAACGCGGTGAGCTTTTACAAATAAACTATTGTCAGAGATAAGATATTTGTTTCTATACTTGAAATAGGCTTTAGTTTCCTAGTATTCACGATTTACTGCAACTTTATTGTATTAAGAAACGCCTAATTTTTTATTACGTATATCAATGATTTTAAAAACAACTCAATGCCAGTACATTAATCAAATGTAAATTACGCCCAAGTGCCTATTTGGAGAGTAATAAGCGGAACCGTCTTGAAATATTTGGAGAAGATTGTCGATATTTCAGTTCTATTCACTTATCAATCTTGAACCCCGGCAATCAATAAAACTCTCCAAATTTAGGTTTTATTTAAAGTAACATAGAACCAAACATGTATAATCGATTCAGTAGTAACAAACTTAGGTACTACCAACTAGATTACTCACTTGATTGCATAACTCGATAAATATTCACCGTTAGAATTTAATTTGCTAACACACTAACCCTATCAGAACATCGGATGACTAGTGTATGGTGATAAATGATACTATGCGATTAGCTCACTGCTCTAATATCCACTAATGGCACGTGATGTAGCAAATATAGCAGGTTATAAGCTATCTATTCTATTTAGTCAAAATGTACTAGAAGCTCTATTATCTAAATTAATATATAATTACTATTCATATATTATTATACATTTATATGCTGACCATTTTGGTGTCTAATGTTCTTTATAGGTAATTTCATTTACATAATGACTAGCTGCGCTTCGCGGTTTCACCCGCTCCTGTTTATATTACTCTAATGATATATAGCCTTAAAGCCTTCCTCGATAAATGGGCTATCTGATACCGAAAGATTTTTTTAATCGGACCAGTAGTTCCTGAGGTTAGCGCGTTCAAACAAACAAACAAACTCTTTAGCTTTATAATATAAGCACAGACTAATAATAATCCATACTAATATTATAAATGCGAAAGTAACTCTGTCTGTCTGTCTGTTCCTCAATCACGCCTAAACTACTGAACCAATTGGCATGAAATTTGGCAAAGAGATATTTTGATACCCGAGAAAGGACATAGGATAGGTTTTATCCCGGAAATCCTACGGGAACGTGTTTTTCTTTGAAAGTGCGGGCGAAGCCGCGGGCGGAAAGCTAGTACCTACTGATATAAGTATAGATAATATTGGACAGTTTATATTTATTATTAGGTTTATACATATACTAGCTTTCCGCCCGCGGCTTTACCCGCGTTTTCAGAGAAAACCCCGCATAGTTCCCTTTCCCCACGGGAAAGGAGGAGGAGGAGAGGAGGGAGTTTTATTTTTAATAATTTATTATGGCCATTTTACTCATTAGGTTAAGTACTTTCGATATCAGTTTAAAGTTTTTTGATATCTGTAATAGTTACGGAATAATCGCCTGTGCACACTTAACGATTACACCCTGTATATTAAGATTTAGGTATACAATAAATTCGTGAGAAAGCTTTTGGAATAAATAGATTTAATAATAATATAGAACGTACACGATCGTGGGGCAGATGCTTTTGACAATCGAACGATTTTTATATTAGGGTGAGGAAATACCTTCAGACCTTTATTAGACGCTTTTTCACTATATATTGGAAACAAGAAGAAGTTATTAAATAATAAATAGCATTTTTATTGTGATATGTAGATATGTGACTATCCTTACCCAAATCCTATCATCGAAAGTTTGTTTGTTTGTTTGTCCTTCTTTCATGTCACAATAATTGAGCGATTTCATGGTATGATTTTAGTGTCTAGAAATGGTCTAGGAAGCTAGAGAGTGGTATAGACTTTTTATGGCAATAAAACATCTCATTACCACGGGAATTTCTTTAAATCACGCGGGTGCCAGATGAAATAAAGAATGGTGAATTTGTTTCGTATAATACATATTTTGTTTAAATGTTGAAAGGTATTTTAAAGGACAATTGTTTGACGCCATATCTGTTCAAACAGTATGAGCTTAATCTCGACGTCACGGGTCGAATCCCAGGCGGAACAACTATCTGTGTTAAAGACAATTGCCTCTGAGCTCGCTCTAATGTTTGTTGTACATAATATAATATTGTCATAGTATAATATATTCGGGAATTAAATAAATTTTAGAACTACATTTAGTTTAGTAACAAGCTATCAAGCGAGACAATTTATAAAGGGGAATAATAAAACGAGCGACTGAAAATAAAGTGAGCGACTGATTATGAGATACTGATTTAATAACTTGAGCGGTATGAATTTCAGTAATCAACAAATAAACTAAACAAGCAACGAAAATTAGTTGATAATAAAATACAGATTGAGCGTACTAAAGGAGGATTGTGATTAATCCATTTGATATATTAGAATTCTAACTGTGTGATTACATTACTATCTGAGCGACTAAATTACTAGTTGAGCGAATAGATTACTAAGTGAGCGACTAAATTACGCTCATCTAGAGCGACTTAAAACACTAAAATAAATTGTTCAAATAGTTATTTTATAAAACTTTCAAAATAAAATTGAACTGATAGTAACTACTCTGTCCATTATAGTATTTTTCAAAGTGATTTTTCTATTCGAAATACCTCGATTAAGATAAAATGCCACTCAGTATAAATAAATCATATGCCAAATAATGAATATAATACAAGACGTAATTTTGTCATTCAAACAATTAATATTAGGTCGCTCAAATATTATGAAGCTGCTCATTTTGTATTTTATGTAACGCAAATGAATGTTTGTTAGTTGCTGATCTATTAATTTTTCATCGCTCGCAGTCAGTCGCTCACTTAGTAATTCTGTTGCCCCAATTTATTATTTTTGTTAACTAAAACTTTAATTTACAGTCACTCGTTTAAATACTACCCATTTATAAATACCTAACTAGCGTCCTGCTCCAGCTGCGTGAGCACTTTTTTAAGTTTTTTAGAATTTCAATAAATTATTATTGACTAGCTTCCGCCCGCGACTCCGTCCGCGCGGATGTCGGTCTTCGCGTGGATGGTTTATTTCTCCATTTTGAGTAACTCTGACAATACCATCTTATAAATATCTATTGGACTCGAATACGGCTAGGCCTATAATAATACCCAACGTGTGTTCGCTGTTCTACAGAACAACGTCTATGGATAAAACTGAAAAATTAAGATTATTTTTTTTCTTCGTATTTTTTCAGGATAAAAAGTATCCTATTTTACGCCCAGGATAATAAGGTATAATTATACCAAGTTTCATCGAAATCGAACCGTTAGTTTTCACGTGATGTCTTCACATACAGACAGACAGACAGACAGACAGACAAAAATTTTTTTAATCACATATTTGGGTTTGGTATCTATCCAGTAACACCCCCTGCTATTTATTTTTTCAATATTTTCAATGTACAGAATTGACCCTTCTACAGATTTATTATATGTATAGATGTATAAGTAAGTAGCATGATTTTATTTTATAGAAGTATAAATATCCTAACAATATGTGACACGTGCCTTTTGTATACTATAAGCTTGATAATTATTAATCTATTACAAGTTTAGCTGAACTCAAATAAAGTTGGGTATCTATTTGGATAGGATTGTACCATAGTAAGAAGGTTCAATGTATAGTTTTGACCCCAGGCTTATTTAAGTACGGCCTTTAATAAAAAAATACACTAAAAGCCCATTTCTATTCAAAAAGTCAATTCATCAACACAACAACTCCCACGGGTTAAATAAAATGAATTCTACATGGTTGAATAAATAAGAATAACGTCCTTTTCCAGTTCATATCGCACATAATATTTGAGTAATGTAAAGGTTTGAAAAAAATGAGTTTGAATGTACTAAAAAGATAGAAATCGACAAGGATTTACAGAATAAAATCAGTCGACCGACAGTGCTAGCAACTATTTTGTCTCCGCAACTATTATGTCTCTCCCACCTATGGGCTAGTATGAAAGTGCGCGCACGTAGCGACGCAACTCCCCATACAAATTGATGGGAGAGACAAAATAGTTCTTACATAATACATAATTGGTAATTGAGCTAATTTCGTTTAATAAGATATTTAAAAGGCGGCTATACAACAAGAAATAGTTCTTTAAATTAAACAAAAAAAAAGTGTAGGAAAAACTGTCCTTCTTTTTATACACTTTTTATACAATTTTGGGTAATGTTTGCCATCTTGAATTTGTAATTCAATGCCTTGGCTTAAAGCCAGGAGGCTTCAATCAATTTTAGAGTCCTCTGTTTTGTCCACATTTACTTAGCTAATTGATATCTAAACCGGAATTAATCGAGCGAGTCCGTGAAGGAAACAAAAACATAGAGATTATAATAATTATCGTACTAAGGGTAGAGTTGGGTCTACGATATTGTAATGCCAACTGTAATTTGATAAATTACCTTTTTTTTAAGAGATTTAATCGCTGGTTATCAATATTTGCTGGAAAATTTTAACACATATACCAGTTATAATTTAATTTTAGGTAATCTGTTTTGAAAATACTTCATGCTTATATCTCTGTACAAAAGATGATCAAGTTTAATACATCATCATTATCATCATCATGACAACATTAAACTATCCTTTAAAAAACTAATAAATTAGGTCCATGACCTGACTGAACTGACTTAATAATAAAAGAAAATATCTCATCTCGTATCAAATGCATCGCTGAGACTTGTGAGCATAAGTCAAAGCAAACAAGACCGTTGATGTTATATTAAATTTGTATTTGTGAAATAAATAGAATATATTCAGTATACAGTATATATCCCACAATCCGTTTACGCCTGATCTGAGATGAATCTCTTAAGACCGCTATAAATTTCCCCTCAAAAGCTAAGGTCACATAAATGAGACAAAATTGACGTTCGTCTATGTTGTGTCCATTCAGTGAAATTTATTATCTGTAGCTCGTCCTAACTCTTAAATATTCCATTTTCTTTGTTATTTCTTTTTAGAAAAAAAATTAAAAAGATCACAATTATTTTAAAATTGAAATGAATGATCAAATATCTCAAATAACTTAGAATATAATTCGATTTATTTAAAAGCGTTTATTTCATAAGGTTTGAAAAAAGTAACGAAGTAATGAAAATACGATTACTTAAAATATAGAAACATTTCAATCTCGAATCATCAACATTACGAGTTGTTTTTCAATAATATTATTTTATTTTGAAAAGGTATAAAGTTGGCAATTCTATATCTTGATAATTATTGTTGTGTTAGCAGCTCTATAAACAAACGTCAATGTAAGCTTTCATGTAAGCTTCCAAGTAAATGCAAATAGAGTTAATATCTACATAATCCTTTACCAAGGGAATCATTCCGTTATCCTTGAAATAAAACCGAGTACGTCTAGCCTACTTATGGACCTGACACATTTCGGCCGACATAAAATGTGTTTACAAGCACATAACGTGGTCTTACCTGTAAAACAGCAACTTTTACATGTTTATGTAATAACCTGGCGGAATATTTCGCGTTCTCTCAAACACTTTTATGACATTCCCTTCACCTCGAATTACTTTTTCGAGATGTTTATAAATTCCCGATAAAATGTTATTTCCTCCGGAATGTTATAGGGGTTTGGACGCAGAAATAAACATCGTACCTTCGTAAATTCTCGTCGAGTGCTATTGACCAAACGAAATGGGTTTAATGTGAAATTTTAGTAAACGTTTAAGTTGCATTTTAGGTAATAGGTTGGTTCAACAGAAATTGTATTTATCCACCTACTGAAGACAAGTATGTTGTTTTGAAAAGAATTTGAGTTGAAATAGGTATAAGAAAAAATTCATAAATTCATCGTCATCATTGGCAAAACTTTGTTTTTAAATGTTCATAAATTTTGAATAAGATAAATAAACAAGGTGTTAATATTTCACATTTGAAATTGATAATACTTAGAGCATTATGGTTTAATGCTCTAAGCGATGATATGATCAGTAGAGTCAACCTTTGGCATTAATTATAACATAGAGCTTTTAAACAGTTTATTACACCTTCAAAATGCTGTTCTTCGATGCAATGCTTGCAAGATATTATATGGATTGGGAACAGGAAATAGCAATTAGCAAACATCTACCCGTTTTAAAGTATTGCATTACTATTTACTATCTGCGAACGATTTCTTAAAACGTCAAGTGAAACCCGTCAACTCGAAAGCTTTAAGGATATACATATTCTGCTGACATAGTTGTAGGATCTGGACCAAAGACTTGATAAATGGTTTCTATATTTTATCACAGTTGTAATGTTACAAAATAAATGTAAAAACTAAAAACCATCTTCATGCTTTTAATTTTTATATGAAGTTAAAGTTAGTTTAATAGTGATAAATTTGCTATAGGTAACTAACTAGTACTTAGTTAAATTTATTAATTATATTCGTAGTAAAATATTTTATAGTATTGTTTACTGTGGAACTATTTGAATTCACATTCAATTTGAATTTTTAACAAAATGCATCAAAAAGTTAAAGGTACGATTTTTGAGAACAGCGCCATCTTTTAGAAGTTTTATAAACTTCGAAAACTGCAAGCATCTGAAAAAGGAGAAAGCTCGTGGTTTTTGGTTATGAACGAAATTCAAGTTCGTTTGGTTAAATTCTACAAGATGGCGCTATAGATTCAAATTAATAATATTATTATAATGCACCACTGTCATTTTGGGTACCTATGGTACGTGGTACGTTATGGTACCATGGACTAATAAATTATTAACTAAACTTATTTCATTCGCTTATACCTGTTTGTTACTACGGGCTTTATCGCGTTGTCTTATAGGATCTTTTGATTAATAACATAATAATAGTATATTCATGACTTAGCTACGAAGCTCTAGATAAGAATATAATAAATAGCTTTATCTTTCAGCCACTCTTTTAACAATGATTTCATTTTATTAATAATTTCAATAAACTGATACAACAACATTATATTTTAATGTGACGGTACACAATAAGTAACTCTATATTATTACGAAATAAGTGAAAAATCAATAAATTTTATATTCTGTGATATACATTGATCTCTTCATTGAAAAGATAAAAAGGTGATCTTCGTTGGTTTATTGGAAACAAAAACATCACCCAAGTAATTACGTGCCTTTGATTTGTGCTAAAAGCAAAACAAAACCATTTCTCCTACTCACCTAAAGTTAGAGATTTATTTATCGGAAGTCTCATAAATCAGGAAGTAATCAGGGGAGTAATAACAAAACTGATTATTTAGAAAAAATATATATTTGTGTTGTAAGGACCAATTCCTCCCCAACCAATTCCTCACAGCCCAAATTTAATTACCTTAATTACTATTGAATGTTTATTTATAATTCGATAAATAGATAGATACATGAACATTTATGTATAAAAGTATTATTAATTTGTATACTTTTTATATTTCACCACAGTATAGCTTCATCGAATAAAATACATTTCTTTGAACCTTGAACAAAGGATGGGAAATGGTGTCCCTTTGCGTATATATTACTCTTGGGAAATTAACTATTTTTAACGTGAAGAAAAATAATTAATAATTAATTGTTTAGTACCACATAGTACATTTTCTTTAAAAAGTTAATTTTCTCTTATAAATTATTATAACAATACAGTTGCTTTCTCAAAAGTTTAAGTTTCAGGCAGCGTAATATTATTGAAATTTTACGCTGGAACTGGAATTCCCATTGGAACTAATATTTAATCTCACACCGTCTACGATCCTAATACCTGCAGTATTTCATACATCTAGTATCTCATTTTCTTTAATAAAATAAATAAATAATTTATAAACTGCAGTAACATAATATTATAATGAATGAGAAAGTAGCTCTTCATATTTGTAACGTCTTCATACTATTCGGATTCAGATGAATTCTGCCTACAGATGATAGCTAGAACGTTTCCGTATTTATATAATAATAATAATAAAATATTATTTATGTTAGAATATCAAAGACCCAATAAAATATATTATAAAGTTGAAGAGGGTGAAAAGGGGTAACGCTATCACATATACACACGTCCCAAACCGTTGCTACAAAGGAAGTTCATAAAAGAAGATACCTACATTATCTATTATATTATTTCCCTATACAATTGTATAAATAAATCCTACATACAATTACGGGATCTAGACCAAAAATGAAACCGACTTCAATTTAAAGTTTTGAAGAATATAAAGGGAACGCCAGTGTCGAGTCCAATTGAGACACCGCTCCGCTTTTATGGTCAGTGAAACAGCGTTAACCTCATCTAACCCCGTCCCACTGAACTTTGGAGACATAAAAACCTTCCTCGATTCCATCTTAGCTCGCAAACACGGAAACTATAACGATAAACAAGCAACAAAAGGCAACGTTTAAGCTTCCTGAGTCGGGACGATCGCATCCCGCACTTGGTCACTCGAGTACAGATAAATTTCAATTCGAGTCGAAACATTCGTAGTGCACGTATTCTGATTTATTATTTGAACTGTTATTTATCAAATAAGCGAGGAGACACTCGTGGGGCGACGACCGCCCTCGCGTTTTTAATACATTTTCTTTCACTTTTCTTTCCAAGTTTTTGTATCGTCAGCGATAACGAGCCGTTTGGGTGTGTGAGCTTCTTTTAGCATAATTTGTTGGTGCCACTTTAACGCACGCCGTCAAATGGGCATTTTCTTTTCGCCATTATGTCTGAATCATGTATCTGTCTCTGAACGACTGCTGACTAAAATATTTTTCTTCAGCGAGATTTTGTATTCAGTGATAAATATTGAACGAAGGAAAATTTTATAGAAACAAATTTATAGTACCTCTTCAACCTACAACACAAATTAAATTCTACACTATGAATTTATAATGATATCATCAAAGTCTTAACTTATTTACACCTACATAAACAATGTCAGTATATTTAATATTGTTCCAAAATTGACGCAAAAACTGAACGCTACGCGAACGGAAACATTAATCAATGTGTTACTGAACTTTACAGTAAATTATAGTTCATTCAAATAATATACAATCATTCAAACAACTAACCTTATAGCACTTTATGGTTAAACACCCTTATCTATGATATCTGTGTATATCATGGGCGTAGCCACGGTGGGGCAGGGTGGGGCACTTGCCCCACCCTGGCTCTGACCTGGAAGGTACCTAACCAAATCTAAAAAACGTAATTATCTAGGTACTGACTACAAAACTTAATATCCGTTAAAAAATTATCACTCGAAAGTTGTCAGTCGACACAAAAAAAATGCGATCTAAACAAAAAGCTTGCGCTTCTATGTTACATGATTTAAACTACTTTTGGTGCCAGAAAAAGTAGTGTAGTATGTACTACCCCATTCAAAACTGTTTTTATTTAGCCAAATTCGCACTAAATTTCCCATCCAATTTCACTTTTGTTTTAGGGTAAGTTACTGACCATAAATGCACAAAATGCTGACAGATCCAGGTGGAGCTACGCTCGCAATCTTAAATAAAAGTTTTTGACCGATATCTCGGATACAATCCATTTTAAGGCAAAAAATATTGGGAATTTTTGGTAGGTAGTAAAATTTTACATCTTTTATATCTTGTAAACTTTTTGTAAAACTTTCCGTTTACGATTTATGGCCTATTTAATGAGCCGGTTAATCATCTTTGGCAAGTAACTCTTTAAATATTGGATTAATCAATGAAATGCATAGGCATTAATACATATATTAAGGTGGGTTCCCACGGCATGTTTGCTTCACAAACCCGACCGCGCCACACCAGACCACATGCCGTGGGAATCGGTGCGCCTGTGGACGTCTGCCGAGGCCCGTGCTATCCATTGGAAGTCGGTAAGATCAAAGGTGCGGCATGGCGCGTGCCGTCTGTAGCGCGTATGCGTCGGTTGTAATCATTCATTTCACCTGCGGCCGCGTATGCGAGTACACGTGCTTATAGAGTGGACGAACGAACTTATTTTCGAGTTTTTAACTCTATACCAAAATGAACCAGCGCTATGGAATTGTTCAAAACCTCAACATAACAATAGAAATTATGTTAATGATGCGTGGTTACGAATAAAAACCAACTTAACACATAGAAATATACCTATCGTTGAATTAAATTATTAATCAGTAGGTATGACCGTCCACACGCCTCGCCGGACGCACACATGCCGTGGGAACGCTCAGTTCAGATCCCGACGGACGGCGACAGGCGCTTGTCGCTTGCCGAGGTTTGTGAAGCAAACATGCCGTGGGAACCCACCTTTATACATATGCATTATCCATTTATTAAGATTACTTTATTTGAACCTTTTTTTCTAATGCTTTTTGAGTTATTTACGTTTCGCGATAAATAGTAAATTTCAAGGTACCTATGTATGTGTCGTATACATACATTTCGTACAACTAAATAATATTGAGTAGTTATTTTATATTCGGATGCAAGAACAAAATAAAGGAATTTATTTAAAAAAATGTATTAAAAATTTTCTATAAGAAAAAAAAAATCCAAAATTTTGCCGTTTCGGAAACGGTGAAAATACACTTGCATTGGAAATTTCTGCCTGCCACGTCACCCGCCGGCCGCCGAGCGGCGGCATTTCTACATTATATGTGGAACAACTCAAAAAATATGGGCACTAGAAAAAAAATTCAAACAAAACTTGTAGAAAATAAAGTGACCTAAAAACTATGTACATACATGCATTTTATTCATTAATCCAATATTTTAACGATCAACCGGTTCATCAAATAGGCCATAAACCGTAAATAGTAAGTTTTACAAAAAAATTTACATGATATAAAATATGCGAAATTTTAATTTCTACAAAAAAAGTCCAAGCAACTTTAGCCCTAAAGTGGATAGTTTTCGAGATATCGGTCAAAAACTATAACATTGCGAGCAAAGCTCCACCTGGATCTGTCTGCATTTTGTGTTTTCATGGTCAATAAGTGACCATTAACCTAAAAAACACATGAAATCGGAAGTGCAAGGTTTTGCTTTATTTACTAAGTTATTTAAAATGGTTTATTTTTCTATTTACATATTTTATGGTAAAAAGGAATCATATTATTGTATTAGACGGATAAACTATATAATATAGGGATGAAATTTGCAACATAAATGGCTGTAGGTATCTTTTGTTTGTTTTAATTTATTCATTATTATTTCAGCTTGATACCGCCACGTGTTCTTGAAAAAAAAGGTATTTTTAGACAGACAGACGCACAACAAAGTCTGCCTGTCGGTTTGTCTGTCAACACACTTTTTCTCAGGAACGCGTAAAGTAATCAAGCTGAAATTTATATCGAATACTCAAGTCTACAGTCTCTTAAAGCTGTGAAAAAATCAAACTTATAAGCCAACGCAATCAAAAGATACAGCCATTTTATGCTGCAAATTATCGCAAATTTCGACATTCGCAAGGGAATCAAAACCTACATTGTACTTCCCGTGAACACAGAGTCTTGAAATTTGGTTAAAAGCAATGTCTTATAGCACAGATAAAGGAAAAATTGCTAAAACATACATTTTAGAGTTACAACATAATAAAAAGTAGGTTTGTTCGGAGCCCTCGGTGCGCGGCTCCGACTCGCACTTGGCCGGTTTTTTTTTGCCCCACCCTGTGCCCATGGCTAGCTACGCCCATGGTGTATATTATTGAACACTTTATAAACAAATGCGAGGTAAAACTAAATCCCTTGTGCAACACTAATAAATCTTTAAGTTCATATAAATCATTGATTTTCTACGAGTACGTATGATATATTATCACAAAGGGGAAACAAGTCCCCCTTTTCCTTATCCAATGTGTAACAAATAATTTGAAAATAAAAAAACCACCCGTCGAAGGTATGGTAAGGTGATGTGATTCGATTCGTTATTTGATAGTTCAATCTCAAACATTTATTCTTCTTTTATAAGAACATTTGATTCCTCATAACAATAACAAGAAGAGCGGGCAAGAAACTCTGGTTGCTGTTTTCATCGTCATCGTGCCATTTGCTAATCTATCAATGTATAAAAATCCTTGCATTCTTAAATACATAAGAAAAGATGGCATAACATGACTGTACTTTAAAAAATACAAAAGTCAATTGGTGTGGATTTTCTTTAGCTTTTTCTCAAAATATGCAAAGTAGCAAAAGTAGGTACAGTTCTTGTCCGTCCAGCCTCAGTTAAAGAAATCGAGTTTTGGAGCAAGCCGCGCTCGTTTTTTACCAAGAATAATGCGTTTTACTAATCTCTCCGACGCGACAGTCTAGATTATTCTGTACATTATTACTTGTACCGAAATTGCATGATAAAAGAAAATATATGGTATAAAATCAAGGCGTTTGCGTGTAGCATCTTGAAATGTCGCTGATTGATAAATTATGAACTTGCTTTATCTTAAGTAGGTATAAAGAATTAAGGCAGATTTATACTAAAGAATTGTAGTGTGTCGTGATGCAGCATAGGTTTTATCAACAGTAAATTTCTCTACGAAAGCGTCCACATTTTTGTATTATTTTATATCATAAGTGAATTGTATATAAAAATCCTGATACAACATGACACTCATTGTGAATCCGGCTTTACTTGCTTTGCGTGTGTTTTTTTATTGCATGTCGGGTATTTAACAAAACTTACGCGAATAAAGTAGCAATTTTACAATCTGTATTTATCTGTAGGTCGATAACCCACATGCAATTTTTAATTATTCTTACAAGAAATTAATTTAAAGGTAAAATCATAAATTTAATTTTGATTGAGGTGTACAGTAGAGAACTGAGAATTGATATGAAAAAATATATGTATCAATAGGACAGTCACTTTATTATTTATAGCTTTTTGTATAATTTGTAAGTGAAATGGATTATAGCTAAGAAAAACCATTAGACTTCTTTTGCGACAAATATAAATCAAATGAACCGGAAAATCTCTGCGTAAAAACATATTTATAAGACCAATTTGGCGATTTCAATTTGATCAAATATATCCTTATAGCTATGACGTCACAGCGTCTTTCCAAACTATACAAGGCCAGTACGCAACGGTGTGAAACTAATCACGTATAGTTTGGAAATAACTTTTTCACAAAGTTCTTCCAATCTATACAACAGCAGTACGCAAGTACTCGCGTATACTTTGTAGTGAAGTAAGTAAGAATAGCGCTCCAAAATATACAGCGCCAGTACGCATGCGGACTAAATCGTGTATGTTTCGGAGTTAAGCGCGGCGTCTTTCCATTGCTCGCGCTTATATTATTGTATTGCTGTTTTGAAATCTATTATTAAAATGCATGTGTATTGTGTATGTAATGTTGCGTACTGATCGTATTTTTTTTTGTATCGAGGATGCTTGTGTCTTCGTTCCCGACTATACTGCACGACTTACAATTGACAATAGTGCTAAAATGTAAGAATCTAATAAGTCCAGAAGAAGACGGTTGCGAGGCGACGGCTATTTTTGTGTAGTTAAAAAAAACACGAACCTAACCTAATCCATAGGTAACCCTTATATCTGTTACCTATTTATTTTTCTAAGCTCACCTAATAATATTTTTATTCCATATTTTACTGAATCAATCAAGAAGAATAAAAGAAGATAGATATAGCTTTACAAGTCTTTGATTGCCTACGCCTATTTATTATTTCGCTCAAGCGTAAGTGGTGTAGTAGGTATATTTAGTTATATTTTGCGTACTGATCGTGTATAGTTTGGAACGAAGAAGCAAGCATCCGTGTTACAAAGTATACACGATCAGTACGCAAACTTCGTGTATATTTTGTAATAACAAACTTAAAAACAGCATTACAAAGTATACACGAGCAGTTTCCTATGGTTGCGTTCTGGCTATGTATAGTTTGTAAATACGCGACGTCACACATTATGCTATAAATTGCAAACCTCACATTTAGCTTAACTTTCAGCTCTTTTGTTAGAGAAAATTAATTGTAGAAGTATTTGCTTTTACTGCATCTGGGACGTTTACTATGCAAACACAGTTCCAATATGGCTCCAAACCAAATTTAGATGCTAAATCTTATTTACTTCGGTTTAAACTGTATTTATTCTAGAACTCTATTATGCATACGTTTACTGTTATTTATTTTAAATTGCTCTTAAATTATAATCGCACGCTTTGATGAATTTGTAGGAACGGAACGTTAAATAAATTTAAATAGGTAGAATAAAAAGTGATTTGTGTATTCAAATAAAATTTTCGCTGTAAGCCCATATAACAAATGTCATATTAATGGTTATTATTATTAAGTAACTGAATCGCAATATATTATCCTAATAATTAATTTACCAAAACTGCATTATAAATATAGTTCCTTAAGGAACTATCATTTAGATTTTAGTCATTAAGTCGCAAATAAAAAATAGTATTTTGTATCATTCATGTTACATGTATTTTAGTTCTTTTGTCTTGACGGTACAAAAAATTACCTCGTCTACGACGTAGGTGTCAAAATATAGCCACATATAGCGTAGACTCAATCTTTAGCAGACATCTAAAAGAATAAGTTTATACACCTTCATAATTAACACCACAGGTGAAACTTAGCTATTTTTCTTTAGCGTAAGAATAAAGCTATTTTATGCAGAGATCACGTTTAGTTTTTAAACATTTAGGTACATTAACCTTAGTGTACTTAATATACATAGTTACTAACCGTTTATATATAACCTATATAGACCTATGAGTTGTGTAAAAAATGACAACTGAATCGTATTTTTTAACGAAAATTTGATTATATAGTTTTCTCATTAGTACATTTCTATATTATCGATAAACCAACATATCCCATATATACCTTAATGCTGAAACTCATATGAATTTGTATAAAAGAATAGGCAGTCAATTATTTCAATCTAAACGCTAGGTCAGGTGTATTTTCATATCTCCAGCAACTTATTTAATTTGCCAGCTGGGTCCATAAAAATATTTGTCACTATAAATTTATCTACGTCCTTAATGTTTTCCTCACATATTATGACCTAGAAAGCACCGGTTATATGTTATATTTGATATAACAGTGCTATAAAATCCAACAAAATCGTCAGCTTTATTTAGGCTGGTTCAACATTTTCCCATATCCGATTTCACGCAAGCTATTCATGTTTTTGCCAATCCGTTTATTTACCTACCATTTTTACGAGGAAATAGTTCACCCACCTTTTTGTTTTGCTTTATTGTGTAAACCAAGGCATTAAAATATAGGATATCAAAGCTTATATTCTCGTTTACTATATGTATAATAAATATTAAAAATAATTTAATAACGTAGGTATTTTAGTTTATAAAGCCTCAAAACTTTCGTGACTTTCAATTTGATGAATCTTTAAAGATTCTATTTTTCAGCTCTGAGAAACAGTTGATCATCTTGATGATGGACGCGAATGTTGTTTAGTGTAGAGAATTTTCCAAATTGTCTTTTTCACCTCTGCAACACATATTACAACAACTTCGCAACATAGTGTTTGTTTTACAACTTTGTTTATAAACAAATGCTTACCATTTTACAAAGTCAGTTAGTCTCATATCTTCTTATCATTTTAATGATATACTTAAAGGTAATTTACATACAGGAATACTTTACGATTTACGCATAAATAAGAGTAAATCGTTGCACAAAGGAATAATTAATTAAAGTAACATAAAGATCGTATCGTAAATTTGAAAAGAAACAAAAAATAATTAACGTCAGCATAACCAGAATATAATGATTTCTCATGTAAAACATATAAATTATCGTATAATTGGCTGCATATTGATCGATAAATATACAATTCTGTAAAATTATTATTTGGTTATGTATCAGATGCCACAACCACTGTAGGGTTCTCTTAAAACATCAGTTCTTATACAAGCTACTTGTTTTTTATCCCGTATATGGGCCTAATGATTTATCATTTTACAATATTTGCAGCATATCATATTTAACTCTTTCCATTCCGTGTAGTCACGTCATTAATAACCCACAAATATCAGATTCAAAAGAATTATTACATGCAGTTTAAATTTTTTAACGCATTGCTGTAGATAATAAGTCGATCATACTTTAGCTACGAGATAATAAAACATTTGAAAATGAACGATAGATAACATTCAATTTTTAGGTTCTAAATTGTTGTCTCACTTATTTTTTAGTAGGATGTGATTATAAATAATAAGTTCTGTAGATACGATAAATCTAGATTTAGATTTTATTTTTATTTATTGCATCTAGATGCATATTTGTTTTTATTT
The DNA here is from genome assembly GCF_061535395.1 of Colias eurytheme. Classification (NCBI taxonomy): domain Eukaryota; kingdom Metazoa; phylum Arthropoda; class Insecta; order Lepidoptera; family Pieridae; genus Colias; species Colias eurytheme. The sequence goes on along the minus strand of NC_142993.1, from coordinate 5,085,243 downwards.
GTCTAACTATTGTTCTTATGGTCATTAGTTAAATTGTTAAGTATCTACTATATCCAATAATTCTGAATATTATGTACTTAACAAAAAATAATGCGATCGGTCAAGCTTTTTTTATAAGCTTTAACCTTCATAAATTATCATTCTTCTTTTTATTTGTCATATTCAGATCCTTGCAAGTTAGGAGATCATTAACTAAACTGTCACAGAACAGTTTCAATTTCCAAAGTTACCTTTTAGAAGGTAAGAAGGGAAGGTATGAAAATTAATAACTTCTCTGTGTGTCTCTTAAATGTCATCTTTTTTTTTCTTAATTTAACACATTCGTATGATACGACCATGTACATTTTCTCTTAATTGGTACAATACATATAACAGGAATTTATAATTTCATACACTGTGATACATCTAGATATAAAATGATAAATAAACATCGTTTTTGGAAAGCGTACACCAGCTTCTTGTGTCCAAATATGGCTAACGATCGACTTTTATTTCGTCAAATTAAAATTCCCATATGAAGATAATTCGCGACCCAAAAAACTATTGCAATGGTTTTTTAACGTTGAACGGGATGTTTCACTTGTTTAAAATTGATTTCGCCGGCAAGATTCTTGCATAATTCGCCCATCAAATTAACTTCTTTAGCGAGTACATAAATCACTTTTAGGTGATTGAAATCTCCTCATGCATCATGATTATGACATAAAACACACAATTTATGAGTAAACATGAGTTTATTTAACGTTTACAATACAGTTGATTGGGTATTTATGTAAGTGGGAGTCGCTCACGGTTTTCGCAAATTGGGTCACGTTCGCACACGTAAAGTTGCACATCCTTTGAGAACATCCGCGTTAGGTTTATCCTTATCGAAAGTTATTAAATTACATTCTAACACCGCGACCGTCCACACCATTTAATAAATTCATACGAGACCATCCTAATTTGTTTCTTAAGGGTGCGTATAAAGCAAAATTACCAATCTCCTATTAGATGATACGTGTAATATTCAAGACCAAATCTAAAAAATAAAATATACAAATATCAAACTAGATGATATGTTCAACGATTCTGTTTAATCAAAAACATAAAATATTAAAATTTACTCGATTAAAAAAAATCACCAAGTTAGCTCTAATTTTCACACTTTTACGTTTTCTACTTGACATGGTAATACTTATTATGATTTTTTTTTTTCATAAACAATTATATTAAAACATTTGCAAGATATTTGTCAGAGCATTTTGTGTAATTACTTTTAGTTTTGGTTTTATCTGCGATAAACCACTTTTGGCGCTCTTTTTTTCTCGAGATAAACGTTTGGTTTTGTCACGATAAAAGTGGTTATCGCAGATAAAACCAAAACTAAAAGTAATTACACAAAATGCTCTGACAAATATCTTGCAAATGTTTTAATATAATTGTTTATGAAAAAAAAATCATAATAAGTATTACCATGTCAAGTAGAAAACGTAAAAGTGTGAAAATTAGAGCTAACTTGGTGATTTTTTTTTTATCGAGTCAATTTTAATATTTTATGTTTTTGATTGAACAGAATCGTTGAACATATCATCTTGTTTGATATATATTTTATTTTTTAGATTTGGTCTTGAATATTACACGTATCATCTAATAGAAGATTGGTAATTTTGCTTTATACGCACCCTTAACCAGCAGGCAGCATCGCATAGGAGATAAGGTCATAAGTAGTCAAACTTAAGGATATTAAGTAGGCATGGTACATACAGTAGAATAGATTGTTTGAATTTTATTTATAGCCTCATATGATTAATTAGAATGCATATCAAAAACTACAAAACAAAAAAAAGTGCTGTATTTTGATTTCCGAGATATACTGGAGGTATTTTTATTACGTAGATATAAAAAGTCTCAAATCTCGAACCTAATTTAGTTATTAGCGGTTTAAATCTTCAAGTTCCAGAGATTCCTTTCGAAAAGATAATATGTACAGTGATTGTCTGAGCTAAATAATTTAAATTAACACCGCTAATTAAGACTTTCGCGTGAGATAATAAGGTGAATTTCGACACAAAACGAATTATCGTTCCGGTAACAAATTGAAAATTCAGCTCCTTTGTTTTGCTTTAAAAAATTTACCTCTTTTTTACATTTTTCATACATTTTTAAGTAGCTTGCTTTTGAAAATAATTAGGCAGTCGACAGTCGTGTTATTATTACCTAAACAACACATTTACCGTTTGTACGTGACGTGAAGGTAATTAATTTAAAATTAGGCAGCAATCACACATCTTTCACACTCTAAACATTTGTGTATCCATAGAATAGGCTTATACATAGAACGTTATTAATAATTGTACTTGAATAATTTGTTTGTTATATTGTTGTATAAGCTGTTTGGAAACTAATAAAAATAAAATAAAAATAAAAATAAAAATCAAGTTAGTAATCAATCAAGTTTTATAACATGGGTTTAATTTGATCAAAATAACATAGGTACTAGGTAGCCTGTACGTGATGTGAGAATGTGCATTTCATTTAAATCTTCGTTGTTAATAATTATTGCTTTAAGTACTACACTCGTTAGTCTTTACTTCATCTTAATAACCTCTTGATTTTTGTTTCTACTAAAATATAAAAATAGAGCAATCATATAACTACGTTTATACCTACACTTGAATAAATACAATGGAAAACTGTCTTCACTTGCAACTAGGTAAACAAAATAATTTATAGACCTATGTGATTGTATTAATCAGTTTGTGCTACAACTGCGTTGGTGGTGTAATGGTCAGCATAGTTGCCTTCCAAGCAGTTGATCCGGGTTCGATTCCCGGCCAACGCATATTTTTTTTACATACTAATGTATTTTTTAGACAACTTTGCAAAAGTTGATAAACATTGCTTAATTATAAGGTAGTAAAATATTCTTGTCCACCTTTGTTTCTTTATAATAAAAGAAACAAGAGGCTTCTTCTTCTAAAAACTATAATTACAGAAGCTTAATTTTGACTACTTAAAATATGTGTTAAAAGTTTTCGTTGCACCTTAATCACTTAATTCCTCACGACGTTTACCGTACCGTACCGTTGTACCGTTCTCTGAACATGCTGTATAATAACTGATTATTACAAATACTCACACAAAATGTCGTATTAAGTGGTTGTTTGAATTTAAGCACCGCTTTATTGTTAATGGAACGGGTTTTAAAGATTAACTTTTTTGCAGCACATGAAACGCAAACTTAAAGAGGGCAGTGAGGTGTAAAATCCTTAGATTGCAGCTGTTACCTGCTATCGACTCTTGATTTCACACGCAAACTTTTAATAAGATAACTTGTGCAATACGTTTACTGATAATAAAGGCATCATTATTAGTTAGAAGGAATCATCTCTATATATAAAAAATGAATCCATATTTCCCTTGGTCACAGCATCACACGTGAACGGCTGGACCGGTTTCGATAATTATTTTTTTATAATATTCCTTGAAGTACGAAGATGGTTCTTATGGAGAGAAAACGTAAACATGTACCACGGGCGAAGCCGGGGCGGTCCGCTAGTAGCAAATAAATCACAACGTTGCATATCTACCCAAGTCATACCCAATTAGCTGGGTCCACACCGGCCGATCCACCGCGATCCGATCGCGCGCGGCAGGCGCGCGATCCAAAGATGCGGGCGGTGTGGACGTGCCGCGCGCGATCCATGCACGCGTTTTGCCGCGCGCGATCCCTACCTCGTGCGATCCGTTAGCGGGCGGTTTTTGTACCCGCTTCAAAGGTGCCTCAGTTGCGTGATGCGCGCGGTGTGGACGGTTGTGTTGGATCGCGCGATCCACCTCACCATGGACATCTCAGAAAGTCGAATATTTCAAATTGAATAGCATTCATTCTTGCAAAATTGTGTTCCACTTCATCTGAAACTAACTCTGCGTACAGCTGAGTCCCAGATTCCTCGATTTTTGTAAAGTTGTTTCACCCAAAACCGTCGATTTCTTTTTTTTTATTTTTTGCGCAAACATTTCAGTATAATAAAAGTTACTGCTGCAACGGCAAGACGCCGCCGTTGTACGTGTGACTCCATATCGTACAAGAGTTAGACTGGCTGAATCACGGATCGCCTTAGGATCACTTGGAGCGCATATTTTGGATCGCAAGTTTTTAAAGTGGATCGGCCTAACATGATCCACGATCCATGCTCCGCGATCCTGGATCGCGGATCGCGGGATCACTGGATCGGCCGGTGTGGACCCAGCTATTGGTATGTTTACCGCTTTTTGATCTTAACGTTAATAGTGATTTCAACATTACGTTTATAAAGCTGAAGATTTTTGTGAAAGGTCCTGAAGGCGATGTTCCTATAAATCATCTCTAAAAGTACGTTAATCTGTAAATACCTACTGCATTTTATCTCTTCGTGGTTTGTTACGCATCTGTCAAAATGGTCCTCTGTGCTTGATTTGTCTCTGTTGGCGAACTTTTATAGGAAACGTATTGTCATTAGTAAAACCCAGTGCTTCACAGGTTTCTGTGAACTATTGGTTGATTTTAGTCGATCTCAATCCATATGTGTTGAAATTCCTAAAGAAAGCTCTCTTGCGTAATAGAAATTGATAATTCTAGGGGTAATAGCCATACTCCAGAGTAAAATCTTGGATAATCTAAGGTAAATATCCTATTTTACTCAGAATATACTTTCAGCCAAATGAGAGCAAAATTTGACTTCAATGAGTAAGTATTAAATACATAAACGTAAAATCTAAATGCAAATATCCACGAGCTCTCATGAAGAAAACATGAAAACCGCATTTGTTTTGCGTTCCCTGCGTGTCTTTACATATCCCAAAGGTAGACTAGTGCATAAAATCTTTATCAATATTCAGAAAACATCCAGACGGAACGGTGAATAAACCGTAATATTAAAAGCTTTGGTGTGTTCGAATATTTGAGATAATATGAGATAAAGTCTTAATGGGTTCGGCTACTGAATGATTTAAAACGCATGTCAAAATCTCCATCACTCAAATGTCGTATAAATTAACTTCAAGCTCGCTCCTTTATCTCTCGAATAAACGAACGGTTACGAAGCAAAAAATACAGATTCCGCCTTTGAAGTAATTAGTTAATTATAAATTTTCCAATGGCCCATATCGACAGGAATGTTTCACCGTTATACCTACATTACATTTGGAACATAGATTTAACGATTAATTAATAGCAAGTCTGTTTGTATTTGCACATACTAGAATGTGCAAATACACGACTAAAGCTACATGAATATACGTGCAAATAAATATCGCCGGGTGTAAAACAAACATGTATATTGTATATCCTTGACAGAATCACGCGATCCGTCACCATTAAATGTATTATCTTCAACAAATATGGACATATGAGAAAATAAACCAAAAAGAAAACAATAAATCTCTCAGTTGATTTTTATTCATTTATAAATCATAACCGATCCTTGACATAAATCACGTATAAAGATGGATAGAGCTGCATGTAAAGGCTTTATATGGTAAACAGTGGTACTCATTATATGTCGCTATCTAATTTGTACTAAATTGTGAATATAGCCGCTGATTCAACACGTCTGGAATAGCAAATTTTACGACATTTTAGGGACATTTTGTCTCAATGAAGACATCCAATAACACTTTCGAATCTGAAAACGTAAGTATTAGGAATAAGACAATTTAAACGACGCGTTAAATTACCACATTGAAAGTCAGATTGAACTATTTAAGATGCGTTGAGATTATAGACTAAATACTAATTACATTATTTCTATGTAATGTACTGAGTCGTTTATAATCAGGAACGTTCATATGGGTATTTAATTTACATAAAATAAATACGAAAAAAATGTAATACCTAAATAAATTGTCAATTTGTTGAATCAAGTTTTCTGGCAAATAGGGAATTATTGTTTAATGCAAGGATATAAATTACGATCAATGATCATTCTGTGATGAAGTATTCTTTACTTCGATATACGAGCAAAAATACAGAATTTCAGTTCAAAAACATTTTCAATTCCAAGAGAGACAAGTTTATATAACACCAAGATCACGTTGCTTACTTTGTTTAAACCGGAAGACAGACCTATCAACGTGTTCTGGGTTAATGGAAAAGTAGTGTATGCCTTCAGCAATATCACTAAATCAGTTCAAAGATAAGGGTAATCTAAGTGCTTGTTGTATTCGCAACTATTAACAGACACTATGTCAAACAGGTCGTAACCTTCTTTGCACAGTTCTATTACATACATCTTTAGTTGTGAACCGTGATATTTTTATTATATGTATAAGATAAATATTATTAATTTTAACTGTATAGACATATTGCTTAATGAGCTACACCAAATCGAAGAAGAAAGGTTTTATTATTTTTATTTATTAAGTTTTTAAACCTTCACATAAATAAATGTTAACAAAACAAAAACCTGCCACACTTATTCCCCTTCAGTTGATTTAAACAATCTCTGAGGCACGAATAATACACGTTCACTTTATTTTTTGATCGCAATCATTTTTGACACGCTTCACACCTTAACGCCTTACATTGTTGACACGTCGTATTGTGTACGATTGACGACATATAATATATCAAATTAATGCCCTTAACCAGGGTAATGCCGTCATAAAATACTACTTAAGGCAATAACAAACAATTTATGACGACCCGATAGTACGTAGTGCGTGAATACTCCAAGGACTGAAGTTTGTCAATTGAGGATAGATAACAGCAATAAATTTAATACACTACTCATATGTGTGTTTTGTATCTTAGCCCGATGACCTGTTTTGAACAGACCACTTGTTTTGGGGAATTTATTTTGACAAGCTTTAGCTTTAGCTCTCTTGAAACAAATACTTTAAGGTAGCTAAGGTCTTATACGTATCCTATTATTCAATTGTTATATTACGTTAGTGTAATATCTGTATCTAACTCATACAAGCAGTTACACTACCTACTGTGTCTATTTTCTCCTAACAAACAGTTTTTATTGCAATGTGTGATCCGAGTCAGGATAAGATCAAGTGCGCTCATAAAGACATTCTTATATAAAATATATTTTATACATAAACAAAAGCATGTTTTTGATGAATTGTAAATAAGAATCAACAGATTTAATAAATCTGCTCAAATATTTAGCATTTGAACGAGGCAAAACAAATTCCTACCTACTTATACATAAAAAATGTATCCGTTCTGTCAATTGCATTCTTATTCTGGCACGCGTATTCCACAATAAGATTAATTTGTTCGACCATATTCGTCGACGATTCACCAAGTGAGTTATGGAAACGGTGCAAGTAACATTCTTTATATAGAATGTATGAGTGTATGTTCTCTGAGGCCCCCTAAAATATGGGACTCACTATGTTACATTGTTTGTAAACAGAGCAATGCTGATAATAATAATTTATTATCCCAGTTACGACGTACATTGCTCTATAATTTCCTATGTCAATGCTGATTGCTAAAAATTTGTCTAAAAAGTAATGTACGGTGTATAGTATAACTTTGTCCTCATGAAATAGTAACGGCAATATTTCTTTTTCGTGGAATTGCAACCAAAGTTATAACGCAGAGTAAGAATATGAATCGACCCCTAGATAACGCTTTGAGAATATCGGTATATGGAGAACAGGGAAACTCAAATAAATATTGGGTTCAACGTACTAATAAATCATAAAAGGTATAATGCTGCAGTTAATTTATATTCGCATCAATTATGAACTCTGACGATACGGGGTGGCTAACAATATTTTCCAATTAAATTGAAAATTAACTATGAGAAAGCTAAGCCTCATAATGTGTTTAATAACGATTCATAATACTTATAATAATTTCTGGTTATACTATGTTAAGCGTTAAGAAATTATAATTGAAATATAGATAAGCCTGTTTTACATCGTGTTTGAGTTCGAAGATTTTAGCGTGCATGATATTTCGACCTTATACATTTATAAAAACATCATTATTTTCACATTTTTTCGTAGTGTAATGAATTTATATTAAAACATTTTAACATGCAAATAGAAATACAAAATCATGACAATTTACATAAAAAATGTGTGTAAACCACAGATCACAGAAACTAAAGGGTGTAAACACAAAATTACACACAAAAAAATAACTATGATGGAGCTCTATATTTAAATGCTAAGACAATAGCAAAGCTCTTGCTTCTAAATCTTGGAAATAATCTATGACAGGTCTTTTCTTCTTTGTCGATTCACTCTTGGCAGAGCGGTCGTGGTCACGTTGAGACGTCCACATCGGTCCACATCGGTCCACACCGCCATCTCTTCCTGTTACTAGACTGTCTGGCGCAGTCAGATACGCGAATTCCTACAGCAGATTTCTCTTGGTCGATCCAGCGCATTGGTGACCTGCCGCGCGATCTGATTCCATTCAGGTCTCTACCAGTATTCAACTGCAAACTGCAACTGCAGTTCAACAGCAAATCAAACCATTAATAAACATAGTATTTACTTCATTTATTTAATTATTATTTAACATTTAATTAAATAAAAAGCTTACAAAGTTGCCCTCTTAATTCCACTGCCAGAGAACGCTTGCAACTAATGCTTCCTATTCTATTAAAAATTGCGTCCGGGAACAACGACGTTCTGTTGGTTTGTACTGATATTAATCGCAGTCATTCTTAGTACTTTAAACAGTTTTCAGAGAGACAATTATAAAACTGTTATTTTTCAGTTTACAAGGAGGTTGTTTATAATGTGTATTTTATCATATAGCTTTGAAGTAGTATTATTTTATCTCATATACTAAATTTATATTTTATGAAGGTAACACTTAAAAATACAGAAAAATTAATAATGTTCTGTCTAACGCTATTTGCGATTTAAAGGCTAGTCACCATGTTTTAAATCCCGTCAACGCATTTCGAGATTCCCGAAAATTTAATTTTTTCATACAGACATAAGAGCCTTCATCAAATTTTATTGTTCACTATATAGACAAAACAAGTTGGCAAGCTCACAGGACATAAATCTATACATTTAAAATGGTATAAAATAAATGTAAAAATGATTTGCCCTTAAACTTATTCATTTAAATATAAACTTTTATGTGTCGAGGTTATATTATTATTTAATTACAACAGCTCAAACTATTAATATTGACCTAGTAGCTTTCTTAACGCTCACCTAGTCCAAGGAGATCCCTAAAGAAATAAGATTTTTCACTGCGGTAAATGTGGTCCTCCTCTTAAGTATCTTAAGACACAAAACTATTCGTTGTGACCTGAACGAATCCCAAAAAACACACTTTTGCATTCATAATATAAATAAGGATGTCATAAACAAATTCCGATTTGAAAAGTAGACATTTATCTAAAAACATGCAGATTATAAGAAACACATGCTTATCGAATATCTAAAAATAAAATACGCGTAAATATTATTCTATGATCTAATTATATAAAACATTTAGGTGCAAAACATATACGCATAAACGAAACACGTTTGAGTTCAAACTTCAAAGTAACATTGAAATATTGTGTAGCTAAAATATTATACTCTGTCTCCGTAGAGAAAAATAAAATTACAACTTATTCACGAAATCTACGTGAGAAATATTTAAATTGAAACTTGGCGTAGTTCAATTAAAGTTAATTGTTGAACTCTTGGATTTAATTACTCTTTCAGCTAAAACTGTTTCGACATTCAATTGTATTTAAGCCTGTCAAGGGTATTATAATATTTGCGTTTTTGGTATTCTAAAGCAGAAACTATTTATATTATAATTATACGGAATAATCATTTAGATCAGGATTAAAATGGAAACTAAACGACTAAGAAGAAAAGAAAATTTCTGTACCTAAGGAAAAAAAGGTGTTCAAAAACAAGACATCATTATGATTTATGAACCGGGAAAACCAAATGTATCACATAAAACGGATGTCCGATTTTGATATGCTTTAGAACTGTTATTCTATTAATATAGATGATTTTTTCAAGTTATCTATATTATTATTATTAAATTAGTTATTTATTTATTCGTAAATTAAAAATAGATTTCAATGTGCAGAACATACGGAACTGTTTAATAATTTTATATCAGCACAATTATAAGAACCGATAATATAAAAATTTGATTCAAAAATAATAAATAAACTTCCCCGCAAAACTAATTCCCCTATTTCAACCGAAAACTAATTCGGATAACCTTTTCTAATACATTTATACCCACAATAAATAGTGATCACAGACAAACTTTTAATATCTTATTGAAGTCAACTAAAGTTACAGTTATAGACAACCATTAAGCGTTTCGAAGTCAGTAAAATAAAATTTAAGTGAACTTTCGCGTATTTTCTAGAAGTACTACGTAAGGTATTCCGAATGGCTAACACATGCTGCATATTATACGCGTAGGACGAATATAACTTTATTATTGTGAATCATTCTTGAAACGTAAATAACTATTCGCTATTATTGAAATAGTTTCCATATTAAATATCATGTTCAGGTTTCTTCAGAATGCTCATAAACAAATCTTTTATTAAATTATACTATATTTGGCACTGTATATAAAAACCAAAAAGTTTAAACAACATACAGAACCAATAAATACAAATACCCATTTGATAATTAATCCATATTTTATGTCCAACGACTACAATGGAAAAGAGAATAAATTCTCCTTACAATTTATACTCACCAAGTCATTTCTTAATTCACACAAAGCTTATTCACCGCAGAAGGGAATAACTTATAATTGCCAATAAATAAGCCAACTCACGTAATTTATTTCTCGTAAATAATGCAAAATTGACAGCGACTTTGTTTTCGACGCATAATCTTGAAACGCATCTTCATTTTGTTGACAGGTGTGATTGATAGCGTGTTTCCATCTTGCTCGCGTTGAAAACTAATTTGTAGGGTCAGCAGAGATAAGAGATAACTTTAACCGCGGTTAATCTGTAAAATTTTCTTTGCTTATCTAAACGAGTTTTATATACTTAGTTTAGTTGGGCTGTTTAACATCGTTTTAGAACTAGTTCAATTTATTTCATAAAAGCTCAAAATAAGAAATGTTCATATTCGAGCATCATTTGATTTCAATCTTGTAAAGCATAGGTATGTACTAAGCCATTAAAAAATAAAACAATAATTAATCGCTCCTTAGAGTTATAAGTCAATAGAACATAGAGAAATAGCCAGATATATCGTATTATTTATGTACCTATTACAATGTACATTTGTTTAGTATAATGTGAATGCGAGAGTATTTAAATTAAATAAGGCAAGAAGAGTTTATAACACTAACAATAATAATTCAAATATGCTCATCACATCGCTGTCAATATATCAAATCTTTCAAACTCCATACAAAACTGCAACTCATGCAGTCGATTCAAGTCTCTATGAGACCGCCAACATCATGTTTATACATGAGTTAATTAACACATAACATTAACATTGTTCTACAACAATGGCGAGAACAATTTCATTTGTCACTCCACGATGAGCACACTGACTATTCTAACTCACTAATACTCGAAAGAAAACTGTAGAGATTCGTGGAAATCACGATTTGCAGACTGCTGAATGTACGGAATAACCAGAATTAAATAGGGATTTGGTGTGTGGAATTATAACTAAGAATCGAGTCCAATTTCGCTGTCTCCCTATTTGGTTGTTAATAAGATTGTGATTGGGGATTTTAAAATGTAACTAACTAATTATGGTCAATATAAATTAAAAATTTATTAAGGAACAGTAAATTTCAATTAGAAAAGTGTGGGTTATAATAATGAAAAACATTAGATAGTAAATAAACAAACATTTTCATGGAAAACGTATTATACAACTTTTTCGATAATATAGGGGAGAATTGCAGGAAAATGTGTACCTACCCTCTTAACCCATGAGTCGTAAGTTAGTAGGACAAAGTACTTACATAAATTTGATTTACAGTGCTTACTTTACTATGAATTTAAATTAATTTACATTACTATCTATCGCCCTACAAAAAATATCTTTTGAATAACGTTGCAAGCCTTACTTCAAGATTTTATAAAATAATCGTACCAATAATACATATAAAAAATATTATAAGTATAATCTATAAAATTCTTTTTATCAAAAATACAATTAAAAATGCATTATCATTCCATTTAACAAGCTTACAAACTAAATTAATTTTCCTTTCAATTGTATACGACATCCAATTTTCACTTAAGCGCACTTTATCTCTAAACAAGCTAAAAATAAGAAATTTTTCCGGCGAGCTTTAATTACACAGACCACTTTGTGCTGGAAAATACGTAATGAGAATTCTGTTTCACTGTCTATATTCTTAAGCCTCGAAATTTATTTAAAAATGTGGCTTTTGAGATTAATGCGAGATGGATAGTATACTTATCAAGATTGCGCGCAAAATACTTCGATTAATCGGTTAATATAGCAATATCGTTGATCAATGAAAAGAAAGAAAAAAATAAATAAATCTTTTATTCATGTACCAACTAAGACTATCAACTAACTAAAAAGTACAAAAGTAGGGTTAAAAGCAATTAAAACTAAAATATTAGGTACTAATAATAGTTGGTACAGAAAGGGAGACCTCTCAACAAATGCTGCATCTGCAAAGCAGACACAGCGTGGATTTTCAGAGGTTCCCTGTATCAGGTGGTAATTAGAGAACAATTATTTATTATTTTTTTTAATTGCTGCAAAATTTAAAAACTTATAATATTAGGTACTTATATATACAATAGATCATTTATCAATAATTGTTTTATTTCATTTGTGGATACAAAATTCGAAGTGTGTTTTTACATTAATACAAATAGAAACTCCATGAATGAGCTCAATGATAATACCACAGTATTACCATTATTTCCTACAGTAGTGCGACGAATGTACTTGTGCAGAGAAACGGAGGGGAACTGGCGGGGGTCGGGCGACGCGGGCCGCGTAAAGCAAACACGCTTAGTTTGCTTTACCTAGCGCGAAAGGATGACGCAGTCGTATTTTTTGTGTAATAATTTTATTATACATAGGTACTTACATATTCTATTATGGCGCGCACAAACTGTTCGGTTTACGGATGTAAATCTACATTGAAATCCCAGAAGGAAACAATATTTCAGAAAGATTGTATTAATTGTATCTGTTGAATTAAAATCAAAGCTATGTATATATGTTGTCCTCATTATTTTCTAATCAGATTGTACATCCCAATGCGAATGCATTAATTAGTTAAATGTTATAATATACAATTAAGAACATCCAAAAATAAAGTGTCCACGTAAATAATATTTAGCAGTGAGTTACGGCCCTGCCTTCATACGAAACTGATGAATACGCCGTTCGCACGGGAATAGAATGTGGGTCCTATTTCCCTGAGTTAGCATCCAAGCTTACGTCTTTATAATAATTATTAAAATGTATAAATTCATTCTTTAACTCCGGTCTGCATCGTGCAGACATGGGTGTAAAAGTCTCACTTTAGTCATTAAATGTAGTTTCTAAGTATATCTGAGTTTCTTTTGGGGCCTCCGGCTGCGGGAAATGTAATTGGCGCAGTCGGTAGGATCCTCAAAAAACGTGGCATAGATAGTAACCTTGCTATCGGTACGGAGCTGAGGATCCAGAATCTACGGTTTCTGCGGCCTGGAGGCAAAATCAAACATCGATCCCAAAAAGTAACCAGATTAATTATTGGTAAGTACATAGAATATTTCTGTGTTGCTTCCTTTTTCTAGTTTATATTATTTTTTAGTCCTAATTTCCTTTCCATGATTTTCCATCCGTGAAAGTCAAATTCCCGAGAGCACTACATTGAGTTAGGCTGCTCGTAGACTAGTTATAAAAAATAGTAGAGATTTATGTTAAAATTAATTAGACTAACTAGATTATAAAGTTATAATATTATAAAGTTAATGCTGAAGGTAGTGATTAGCCTAATTTCTTAATCAATGATTTGCATACCCAAAATTGAGTAGGCATTCAAAATCCATTAATAAATAATTTCAGGATCAAAAAGACAAAACCACTCTATATAATGATTTGGCATCGGTTGTAACCATGAATCGGTTGTAACCATCACAGAGGCAAAAAGTACACTTTATATAAAAAAAATTCTACAAGCTTTTATTCGTGGTTTGTAGGAGGCCTTAGGTTCAAGAATTCAATGTATGCGGCCGATTTCAATTGAAAAAACGTTTAAAAATTGTGACAAATAAATTTTTCATTTCATTAAATTAAATTTAATCATTAGAATTATTGTACGGAGAATTAAATGCATCTTATTTACAGAATAAAAATAATTTAAACAATTAGTAAGAATGATAAGTAAAAATGATAAATACATTTAAGTAATTCGAAACCCGTTAGAGGTTTACCTTTAACACAAAATTATTTGAAAATGCGTGAAATGAACGAATTATATCCAACTGAGTACGACCCTGATTTTTATTCCGAGAATTATTCGTATTACAATTGAATCGCCTTATCGGTATACATATGATCCGAACTTTACACACTATGCTTTTTAAATAGCTTTACTGACTGTGAAGATTAAGATCGATCATCATAGGTATTACCGGTATTAATTTGGATTTCAAGATTCTATAAAATATTACAATTTCATTAAAGCGTTTCAAAAAATATCAGCATTCAGTTTATATCATCAATTACTAGATATTGTATTGTTTTATATAATTAATATAAAACATTCTTTCTCATATAGTGGAAAATCAAAAGAAAATTAATTTCAAATTAATTCAATTCTAAAAAAAAATTAAATGACAATAATCTTACTTGATACATTAAGTCGGCTAATCATCATTCTATGTTAGTTATGGGAACAGTTAGGAAGATGATTAAGAAATTAGGTAGGTAACATTAATGATAAGAATCAAATATTAAAATTAAAAGATAGGGAATATTATAATATACTTAAGCCTGGATACTACTTTTCGAATAAGCAAATTGTAATAATTTTTAAAATAGCTTCTACAGTTATTCTTGATTTAATTCATTTAGCTATTTTTCAAAAAAAAATAGGCAGGCCCTCATCCTCTCCTATCCCTATATAGCAACTAACAGTAACTCATTCTTGTACATAGAGGCTGAATGCCCGAAGTATAATATATAAGAGTTATTTCACTCTCAAAAGAAACGACGCAAGAACTAGATGAACGACATACTTAATTATCTTTACCATGCTCATCTAAAATCTCACTATAAATGCAACAAGAGGACTTCGTGATACTCCAAGGTACATTCTTATTAACTATACCTACTGGATGTATGTTCGAGTCGGAAAATTTCAAGACCTATAATGTAAATGACAAAATTAAGGAACAGCCACTGACTGAAGATAAGCGGTACAGATATCAAGGACATTAGAAATAAATATACAAGATAAGAAATTCTCAACTCAGTTAATTTGGAAGATTTGCACAAAATCCAATACTTAGCAAGTTTTAATGCAAACCCCTATCGCTATAGAAAAGGATCCTGTAATATATCAAACCACTATCCCTATAAACGTATAATAATTCTGGTTGGTGCAGTCTTAATTTTGGCCATTTGATACACGATGTGACGCAGATCGACACATACTTTATAGAAGACCACAGATGAGCAGATGAGCCCCAGCTTCCAGCAACATTTTTTCACAAAATTCAAAAATGGTCGCTGAACTTCGGCGGGAGGAGTTACGGCCCTGCCTTCATACGAAACTGATGAATACGCCGTTCGCACGGGAATAGAATGTGGGTCCTATTTCCCTGAGTTAGCATCCAAGCTTACGTCTTTATAATAATTATTAAAATGTATAAATTCATTCTTTAACTCCGGTCTGCATCGTGCAGACATGGGTGTAAAAGTCTCACTTTAGTCATTAAATGTAGTTTCTAAGTATATCTGAGTTTCTTTTGGGGCCTCCGGCTGCGGGAAATGTAATTAGTGCAATATCTGTAATTATATATTTATGAACAAATAATTACATCAGATTTAATAATCGCAATTATTTTGAATGTACATATGAATAAAGATTTCATCATAATATTAATAATCACAATTGTTTTATTTCCCATTTGTTGCAACCCTAGCGTATTTTCGTGTGGCAGCGTCATTACCTACGCTGGCGGCGGCATCGCCCGACATCAAAGGCGATTCCTTACTGTAGGAAATAATGGTAATACTGTGATAATACTTTTGGCGACACTCCAATATGACCGTTGTAAAGTTACTGTAAAATATTTGCAGAATTCCACATTATTACCTACAAGCGGTTTCCGCTAATGAAAAGCATTGTAATTCAACAACGAAATGAAGATTCACACATTTTTTTACAACATGTGTGGTATTATTCTGAAAACTGCAGTAGTTACCTACATATAAATTATTGATATGTCCTAACAATTTAAAAGTATGGAAAGAGAGAGAGGGCGCAAGATTTTCCAAAATAAGTTTAAAATTGGTATATACAAAACAAAAGTTTATGTGATATTTAAAAGCGGCACCTTGAACAAATTTCACCTTTTGAAGTTATATCAAATTCGATATTGAAAATGTATTGTAAAATTTTATGCAGATATATTCAAAATATATTATTCTTAATAAACATACAATACTGCCGTTGATAAAACTGCCAGAAATCTTAATATATAAAATTGAATCGCAAAATGTGTTGGTAAGCGCATAACTCGAGAACGGCTGAACCGATTTCAATAATTCTTTTTTTATTATATTCCTTGAAGTACGAGGATGGTTCTTATGTAGAGAAAACGTAAACATGTACCACGGGCGAAGCCGGGGCGGACCGCTAGTTGTATGATAAATATTTTAAATACATTTTCCCAGAATAATTACAAAATTTTGACATTTCACTTACAACTTGGTGAATAATTAATTGGACCTTTTAAAATTATATTTCCGTACTCTTAAATTTAATAAGAACGCATCATGTATGAATGAAAATGTCAGAATGCGGTAAGTGCTCTTCATGACGAATATAATGTCCAAACTCCAAATTAAAGAAGATTAAAACAAATTTTACTTGATAAAAATTATCTTTATAAATAAGATTTGAAAGGAATCTGATGAAAGTGATGAGAGAGGTGTGTGTGAGATCCATCTTTGACTTGCCTTGATTTAATTTTTAAAATAAAGTTTGGTAGTAAATGATATAATTTACCTAAATAGATTTTCTTTAAAAATAGGCATATCATGCAATTTCGGCTCATAATCCTTAACGAATGAATAGAAGCATGAGAAGGAAAGGTGGAAATGATTAATAACCTAACCCTCTTGAGTGATACATTTTAGAATCGTCTAACAAAAGCACCAAAGGCCAATGATTACTGTAGGCAGTATATATACCTATTTCGCTTTATAATGTTAATTATGTATTTTTCATATTTTTGTAATTAAATGTAATCCATCAAAACATACACCCTTTCGAATCGGCTGAAATAACTTACAGATATAAATCAAGAATACGGGGACAGCAGCATTTTAATTAAACGACATTTTACACAAATTGCTTAATTATTTTCAATAACAACCGTTTTTCTACTCGTTGAAATAAGGCCAAACACAGCTGTCACTATCACCCAATATTCAATAACAATGTTTCGAAAGCTCTGTAAACTCTGGTAAATAATATTGTTAAGTGCAATATCTACTAAAATACGCAGCTTATTTACCTATGTAAAATATATAGTAAGTTACTTGATCAAAATATCACGTTATTGTTTGACCTATATAGATAAAAGTATACAATTTAGGGGCTTTATGGTAACATCATATCATGTTGTTTGTTATCATCAGTAGGTATAATATGAACGGTTAACTATATGTAATGAGATAGAGTTCAAATAAGGTTCTCTTTACGATCGAAAATAAAAGCGTATTTGGAATAGTGTTTACGACTCAGACCCAAAAACAATCCATCTCAGATGAAAGCACCTGTGGCCTATTATAAACATACCCTTTAGAAATTCAACGATCTAAAACAAATTTAATACAATATATCCTATGGTAATTAATATGTGAAACGAATGAAGAAATATCGAAAGTCACCATTAAGCCTGAGTTATAATTAAGTTGGCCGCCGAGCTAGGAAGTGATTTCCGTCAACTCGAGATAAAGATGTTTTATGAAGTTGTGAAACCGAAGTCCCTTTAGAAGATTATATTGAAATTAAATAAATGTCGGTAGAAATGTACGAGATATGATGTCAAACAGCCGACCGATATCTGAGAAGATTAATTTCGTGGAGCAGTTTGCAACTGTCTCGAGTGACACTATAAATATTTTAGCTTTTACTTCTTAAAGCGAATACAAACATGAATGTATATGAAAGATTTTGATCAAAATGTATTTGTGTGTACACAGTTAATACACTTAAACGTCCTTAATGGAATATAGTTTTTTTGATGAAACGATTTTTTTTCCTACAAGAATATGTAATTTGTATATGGTGCTCTGTGCCGCGAGAAATAATAACTGGCACGTGTTCACTTGTCTTTTTCTGTGGGGCTATATCTTTCCAGTTATATGGAAATTTTATTTCCAAGCTAAATTAGACACCATTTGGTATATATTTCATTTAGTATTAAACAAAAGGAAAAAAATATTTCTGAAGGCATTCAAACAATGTCGAATAGTAATCATAGGTACAATGTTAAATGAAAGTATCCTTTATTTTTAAACTTGTTTTCAGGTAAGTTTCAAATACTCATTTAATGTAACCTCCTTACTCCATTTGAGGAACAAGTACATAAAGTAATTAGCTAGATAACTGGAGGCATTTGATGCAATGCTGCATGAATAATTACACTAATTCATTACCACTAAGCGAAATAGTTTTAGCAAGAAAATTACCATGCGGCAATCAACGATAGTTTGAGCAAAACAAAATATGAACCGTTCTGCCCTCAAAAGTTATCGGAACTAATAAGAGCCAATATCGAATGTATCGATTACGAAACGGCATTAGTACGTAATTGTATTGGACACGTAGCACAACAGGTAAGTGAAGTAATCCAACTAGTTGAAAGAGCTAAGTGCAGGCTATGAGGTATGTGTTAATATGGGTACGACATTCGCGGGAGGATAATAGAGTTGAGTCGCGTTTACACCGGTCGTCGAATCTGGAGCAGGCGGCAAGCCAGCGGCGATGCCTCCAACAAAAAATCAGTGTAAGCTCCACACGACGGCGCTACGGTCGCTCGCTAGCTGCGAGACAGTCGCCTACGTTCCGAACGATATCAAACGCCGACGAAAGTTACTCGTAAACTTTATGCAACCCGCGCGAACTTTAACTTCATACACACTTGAATAAATAAGTGTCGCTATAGAGTGAAGTGCCCTATAAGTAGTTGGTGTGTAAGTTAGCAACATATGGCTTTGGTCCGATCTTTTTTCAAACTGATCACTCGTGCCTCTATGATAGAATCACGATTGAGCACGTGTTATTGCGTCTGGAGGCTCAACATTCACTTATTTTATACACTTGCATAATAATTTTTGAGGCATGGCCAAAAGCTCTGGGATCAATCAATGTTGCGTCGGCTGTTCAAACAATTACTATTTTCTAGCTTTCCCTCCGTATTAAATATAGTCCCTATGGATATCAAGAAAACATGTTAAGAAACAGAAATTAATAAAATTTTGCTTTTACATAATATTGTATTTAAGAAATATCAACAAAAAATTATTATTAGGTAATGTAGCCCGAAAAAACGATTTGGTGATTATTTTGTCATCACACACAATACACAATATTTCAATAAGCTTCTGAGCAGAACGAGAAAAATAATATAATTTTTTACACCTACTTCGATTCTATTAATATCAACAATAATGTTATGATTAATAAACGTAACAAATTGGAACACGAATATGAATAAAACATTGTTCAATAATTACATAAAAAATAGCAGCCTAAAAATTATTGGTTGAAAGCGGCCTAAAGCCTTACAAGCCGTGATGCACTTAAAAAAGCGTTCAACAATCTTGACTTGATTGTGAATGTAGCGCCTATATTTCTTGTATAAATTCTCTCAAACACTGACTTCAGACTTATAAGGCGAACCCATAAATATCTAAAACAAGTTATATATTTCTATGCTAAATTTTATCGTGATACATACAATAACTACTTGTTATTAGCACTTTAATTACCCAATCTGGACCGCTTTATTTCCGTTCGATTAAGGATATTAATATCTTGAAGTAATTAAGATAGCAGTAATTCCATTCATAAGTATGGATAGACAAATATTTTAGCTTCTTTAATAATACATTATTACAGTAATAGATTGAGTACGAATACATTTGTTTGTGTGTTCTTTTTCAAATAAAATGTTTTTATCTTTATATATAAAAATGAATCGCAAAATGTGTTGGTAAGCGCATAACTCGAGAACGGCTGAACCGATTTCGATGATTCTTTTTTTATTATATTCCTTGAAGTACGAGGATGGTTCTTATGTAGAGAAAACGTAAACATGTACCACGGGCGAAGCCGGGGCGGACCGCTAGTTAATAATAAAAATACACATCCGTTCATAAAGATATCATTTATTAGCAGCCGATTTAGATATCAAAAGAAAACAAACAGGGAATAAACCAAAAGTTTTTTCCGATATGAAAATATTCATGCCATGGAAAAAATACATAGGTAACTTCCTTATTCTATTCGGAAAAATAAAATAAATGTGAAAAATATTACAATTATTATAATAAATATTTTTTGTTTATGTGTTTGATTTTTACTGCGAATAAATTCTTATTCTATTCTATTCTATTCTAAAATATTTTTGAAAAAGAGCAAATGAATTCAAATAAGAAACAGTAGCGCCATAATATTCCTCTTTGTTTGCCTAATAACTCCCTTAGGGAACGTTACCTAAGTCCGCTATAAAAACTTTCTGTGTGAGATTTTCTCATGACACCAAAATAGTATAAATATTACAAATACATAAAACATTACATGAACTTCTAATTAACTTCTATATAAAAGGACATTAAAAATAATTAACGAATATATTTGTAAGGTGTATATTTGTACATAAATATTGCTTAAAGTAAACCGGATTATAAGTCATTTTAGCGATCCGTTATTGTCAAAGACGAAGGTAAGCAGGACACAAGTTTTACCTCGCTTAGCATAGTAGCTAGTACAGCGGGTATGTACCAAGTTTTTTCGACTACCTTTTTGTTGTGGAGATGCTGGTTCACGTACACACAACAGTTAGTTTGTTAACAGTTTTGTAGAGACAAAATTTCATAATAAGGCTCAAAAACATGTAAAGCGATAGGTATATAGAATATAGATTTTTAAGAGAGCTTTTTGATGATTATGATATAGAAAAGCCTCTGTGCATATTTTCTACATATCTAACGTTCGAACTTGGATGTTATTAAATGCTTATATGTATTTTTGAAAAGCTTATATGCAAAGGACTAAGGTGTTGCGTTATATAGTAATTGTATCTAATGTCTAGAAGTTAGATTTTATATCGCTCATTATCTGAACTTAATGTTAGTTAGGTATAGCATTATACCAACCATTGATACCAAAGACTCTCTTGTTTATTATTAAAGTATTTATTATTCCTTTTGCTAGCTTTCATAAGGATACCGTAATTTATCTCGTAAGAAGGAAAATCTAATTTATCTACAGTTAGGAATTCTTGTAGCCGACTGCAATAATAAAAATTCAAGAAAGCATGGACCAAGAAAGCGGAGCTATCCAAGAAATACTTAACTTCGTAAATGTTCTTGGATGTTAGTGGAAAAGTTAACCATATGTACTGAAGTCATGAATAGGCAATGCCAAATATTTCTGATCACGTCTTGTCCTTTGAGCTGTGGCCAAACGGATTCGCACATAACTTTATTTTGATATGACTTTTTCGAGTTTGTTCAAGGCTTATACGTTTTACGACAATATTTATTTTACCTTTAGTTGAAATGTCGTTCGGAAAATTTCTTCAATGTTCCTGTATTGAAGGAATAAGTGATTATTAAAAATTAAAATTATGTCAACAATAACAATCGATGATATTTTTTATTAAATTGGTGAAAACTAATAGGTTAAATAAAAACTAAATGTATAATTATAATAATATTAAATATTATGCTAATGTGTATATCCAACGCCGTATCTAGCCATAATAATCTTAACTAAACCACAGAATACATAATAGTAGCTAAACGCTACAGAACGGACACTCTCCGCCTCCCGCCAAAATTAAACTTACCTCACCCCCGCGCGATCAGACATAAAATGGGCCATATTTTTCTGCAAGGACGATACGAAACGAAGATTGACAACATTAATCAAATTGACTTAAAGTAATTTTATTATTTTGGATTTGTGATTATCGTTTTTCGTAGAAAATGGTTAGATATTGTGCTGTTTACGGATGTATTTCATCAGAAAAACGCGAATTTTTTTTACGCTAGTCACAAATGTGCCAACCATAAAGCGTTAACACACACATTTGCAGTCTCTACAGTGTGACTGTCAAAACGATCATTTTGTATGGAGTGTCCGGGGTGTGACTAAACACTGGCTTAGAGATCTTAATTGAAATTATACAGTATAATTATGTGCTCTACATAAGCTCTAGATAAACGTCTTTTGTTTTGACAAAGGTATTAGATTTTGCTTCCGTTACTATCATAATCATAATCATAATCATTTATTCACCATAAATACAAAATTAAATACATAGAAATAATTATCTTAATTAATTAAACATAAAAATACAAGGATATCATAATAGGACCTGATGATTAAAAAGATAATATGACCTGCAGACCTACACTAAGACAGCTTGTATCGTAGGCGTGCAACCCTTCCTGATAACACAATAAGGTAAGTGGTACTCATTATATATCAGGTATTAAAAATTATCTGATATTATCAATCAAAATTATTTATACATAAAGATAAGACATTATTTATACATATTAAGATTAAATTTACATTTTTATTAATTAATTTATAAACTAAATGAAATCTGCGCCTATATTAACGCCTTTATTTATAAGTGTGTAACTATGTGTGAATGTGTGTGTGTGTGTGTGTGTGTGTGCGTGCATGTGTGCGTGTGTGTGTGTGTGTGTGCGTGCGTGTGTGCGTGCGTGTGTGCGTGTGTGTGTGTGTGTGTGCGTGTGTGTACGATTTGTGGCAAGACAGAGAAAATAACATGGATCAGACTATAACTTTAAGCATTTTCTCAATAGCTTCATAATCACACTCAATCAACCAGTTTCTAATAGCACTGTTGGCATCTCTTATGGACATCGAAGGCAGAGCTACAATATCTTTGGCCATTCTATTGTATATGAGAGGTCCAAGAAATGCTTGCTGGCGTTGAGCAAGTTTAGTGCTTGTTTTGGGCTTAGAGAAGACTTTATCTTTCCTTCTTTTACCTATAGGGTTAGAACTGATTAATTGGTGCTGATTTAAGAGAATTTTTTGAATAAAAAGTTGTCTTACAGTTAGTACCCCACATTCAGCGAATAACTCTGATGTACCAAAATAAAAAGGCCTGGAAATGGCGACTTTCAAAACCGCTCTTTGAGCCCTTTCCAGAATTAACATATTGGTACTTGGAGCACCTCCCCAAGAACTGCAGCAATAGGTTAGTAGTGGCTTACATAGTGCATTGTAGACTTTAATTATTAGGTCACGATCTGCCACTTCTCGGAGATTTTTAAAAACATAAATGAGCTTTCGAATTCTCTTACTTAGATACTCAATGTGAGGTTTCCAGCAGAACCTGCTGTCTAGGATAATTCCTAAGTACTTGATGGAGGTGACGCGTTCCAGTTCAGGACATGCACAGGAAGAAATTTGGCAGCTCAGATGTGCTTTCAATGAAATTTGCTCAGGACGATTACGCGTTTGGGAGAAAAGTATATACTTGGTCTTTGCTATGTTTAGGGAAAGCTTATTATTCTGAAGCCAAGTAATTACTTGTTTTAATCCTTCCTCAGCATTTGACTGAGCCTCCTGCCAACTGTTCCCAGTGAATATTAGAGCTGTATCGTCAGCATAGGAGAAAATTTTACCTTGCTTCAAGGAGATACTAAAGAGGTCATTTACGTAGACCAAAAAGAGACTCGGGCCGAGTACACTGCCTTGAGGTACACCATAGCTAACTTCCCGTTTTTCACTGATATAGTCACCAATTTTAGTTGAACTATGAAATGTGTATATTTAAAAAATGGCTAATTTAATTGTATTCCTAAACCCCTAAGAGCCCCATTGCCACTAATCTCCGAAAGTTTACCTTTTTCAAAACCAAACTAAGTAAGATAAAGTGTCCTGAAAAAAAAATAGGTTCAGCATGACTCATTAAACTCGTTCCCTCTAATATAAAATACCTAGTATCCAAGCACGTTTTATTTACAAAAGTACAAATATTGTGCGTATAAATAATTAATTACCAACGCTACGGGATGCCGCGAGGTATGCGCAAGACTACCATACCAGGTGAATGTCTGACACTTGAGTCTTGACGTTATACTTTTTAATATTATCAAGCCAATTACAAACTGGGTTTGAATTAGTGGAATTTCAAAACTGTTGATCTTAAGTGTACCGTGACGTGGGAAGTTAATTGTATATTGCTGTTGATGTTTTGGTAAAATCGATGAAGATTATTATTAGTGTTAATTAGTATTACTAGTAGTTATAATAAATAATTAATGGTATTATTTGCTAAAATCCATACTAATATTATAAATATGCGAAAGTAACTCTGGCGGACCACTAGTTATATCTATTATAAAAGCTTTTACTATTGTTTTTAATGAACTATAAATGAATTGTATTTTTAATCAAGTTACTTACTTCAATTCACTTTCATATTGTAGAAAAAATTAATATCTTTCTAAAAAGTGCTATTTATCTTTATGTTTCGTAAAATTTCTTCTTATTCTATATCACGAAGCCGCTATTAAATTTGATGAATTCTAACCTTAGTTATTTTTACAAGCTTTTCTTTTATTTTTAAAATATTTCATTGAGAGAGATAACAAAAGCATAATATATAAAGGGAATTAAATGAGACCCACGGAGTCTGGTATATCAGATAAATTTAGAATTCTGTTCGATGTAATTTTATTTGATATTTAAGTCAAGATAAGGGCGTAAAAGTGATTGACTCGTAAACGATAATATATATCTACAATCGTGGGGGCTGGATTGATAACAATAAATTTAAAAAATATCTCTTAAATTTTCTCCATTTTATAAAGCTGCAAAGCATTTTATAAAAGCTGTTGAGATGAAAATCTAGTAGTGTGAATAGTTATGTATACGAGAATACTTATATTATTTATGAGCCTTAACTAAATCGAATTAAAAAAATAGCTCTAGTTAGAGAATTATGAGTTTTCAGCGAATTATTATTGAAAGCGACGATGGAAAATAATTGGTCTTTTTTAACTAACACTTTGTCCACTGTCCATAAATCCTAATCCAAGTAACAGTTGACTATATTTTAATGCTGTTAATATAATAGGTATAAGTAAATCAAGCCTAATTCCCAATATTCAAAACCGTTTCAACTGTAACTGTATACTTGATTCTATCCATTTTCAATGTAAATATCAAATCTATTTCATATCATGGTTGTCCGATAAACTTGAAGGAAAATTCAAAATTTTATACCAACTGCATTGGATGTCAAATCCGATCAACTCAACGCAGGGTTAGGAGTCAGGACTAGATCGAGTCTAATGGTCTGCCTGACCTAGATGCAAACACATCACGGATGGAACCGTCGGAGGCAATCATCGCATGTGACTAGCAAGCGGATACTCATTTTGTCATATGCAATTGATATAAACATTGCTTTTTATGTGAGCCTAGTACATGTTGGGAGTAACGATTCTCATTTAGATGTAAATTTCAAACAGGTCTCTGTTAATCAGATATGTTTATTGAAAACATTACTTGTTTATCGGATATTGATTTGTTACGAGTGGTAAACAATAGTTATTAAACTCCAAGTACCTACGGACATGCAAACATATTTTATTAAAATATGCAGAAACAAAATTCCAAACTAAAACTTTCCGTATTCCGCCCGTAAGAATATGGATAAATTTTCCAACCAATATGTTTCACTTAATCCATACACGATACATGAATGTCGAGCAATATTTCGATGTTTATATAGATTTATTACATATTCAATTGTTCCAATTGAATTTATGGTAACTGTAAAGGTGTTGATTAGATTTAACTAGGATTTAGCTCGTCGTAAAGCCACAATTTCCACATTCGCCGACGTTTAATTGGGCACGAACTGAGCTATAGTAGGTACTACGATGAATTCACGATTTTGCGGCATCAATTACGAAAACTAACAGATATACGGAGTTTCCAATTTATGCTCTATGCAATAGTCCGGTGTAACAAAACTTTTTAAATCTATCGTTTCAATTAAATACCGCCGTTGTTTATTATATAAAAGGAAAACAAGCACTAGGAAGCTATAAAATATTGCAAACAGATAAAATCAACTTATAAAAATTACTAAAAAATATATAAATAAACATTCTTTCAACTTTTTATTTATTTTAATTTAAAAGACATAATTCTAATAGTTGATTCTTTTTAAGTTCACTTCGCTGTAATATCTTTAAATTTTATGAAACATGTATGAAAAATCAACATAAATTAATTTATCAAGGCGACAAGACACATCCGACGTGAATTAATAGATACATATCATAAAAGCACATGGTCTATATATCACCGACATCGAGAGATAAAAGAAAGATTCCTCCCGCGCTGTATTTCACGGGACTCAAACGATCGTGAAAGAATTATGTAGTGTGTAAAAGTGACATTTATGATTGTCGAACGGCCGTATTAATTAACCAAACAGTGTTTTATATCATTAAAATGGCTTTCAAATTTGTATGGTGACATTAATATGCCTTAATGGTCAATTATTATAGTGAAGATGTTATTTCGGGTCTTTTGTTTTGAGGTGAAATATCATAAATGCAAGTTATTATAATTTCAGAAGAATGTTGAGTAATAAAAATTCATCATTCTGAAATTATAAAAATATTCACATTTTACAAAAAATAACGAAAATAACATTACATTTGACATAAGGGGAACAGTAATAAAAATGTTCGTTCAATATTTCCAAGCTTTAAAAGGATATGTAGATAACATTTGCACTCAAAAATTCAAAGAAGCGATATCATTTAAAAGCGAAATGTCATCAAAAGATCATTTTACCGGCACCTGCATTGAGGCGAGTCATAAAAAGACGCGGTTAGTGCTCGTAAAAGCTCCTTAATCTGGTGGATTAACGAAACACCTCGATTGGAGAAAAATTACGCAAACTTTTTTTAATGTCATCCTTCAGATTATCTGTATTTTCGCGTGTCTGAGGTTATTAATAAAAATGAACTAGGCTTCGAGAGTATAATTACTTACCTTAGATATTTGTTTGATTTAATACCGTTATAAACACATCTGATACTTTTACAAAATATGATTTCAAACGAAATCAGCGATCGACGAATCGCATCAATGATATTGTAACAGCAGATAATTTCCTGTCTTCTCCAGTTCTCCCTTCTAGTTGTCAAATTTCAAAACGATTCCTTAAACGGTTACTAATGAAAGCGTTCATATACAAAAGAGTTTTCTTTTGAAGCGGGAAGCTTAATTTAATTTGAATTGAAATTATTTTAATAGTGTAATCTCCAGACTGAATCTAAGGTGAATTTAAAACTTATTTACCTAATTGAGACATAGGATAATATAGCCTTATATCAAGATATAATTAATATTAGATACAATTATGAATTATAAATATATCATGAACTAGCGGTCCGCCCCGGCTTCGCCCGTGGTACATATTTCGCAATAAAAAGTAGCCTATGTCCTTTCTCGGGTATCAAAATATCTCCATACCAAATTTCATGCAAATTGGTTCAGTAGTTTGGCGTGATTGAGTAACAGACAGACAGACAGAGTTACTTTCGCATTTATAATATGTATTAGTATGGATAAAGGAAGAACACTAAATTGTGTATGTATCTTTTCAAATAGATTCAGCATATTGTAATTAAAACACATACTATTTTAGTAAATAATGACGAACCTTTCCTCACATACAAACAAGAAGATAAATACTTTTTATCAAGCCTTACCACATAATGCGGAGGCATTCTAGAAAATTCCAGAGCATTCCATGCCAGTTAATAAATAGCCTGGACAATAAATTAACTCTCCGTCCCTTTTTTGTTTCGCCTAATTGTTTTGATGACACGGGTGCAATAAATGTGACAGTAATGGACGCATCATGTATCTTCTAAATTAATTTTTAGTAACATAGACCAGTTAATTTTTACATCGATATATGGGATTTCTTGAGTTAGTGAAAGTGTAGAAAAGTTTATTATATGAAGGAATAGATTTATTTAACAACGATTAAATATAAATGTTGTTTTTGTTTTTGTTTTGATCAGTCGTGATGTGTCTACACGATATTAAAAGCTTTGAAAAAAGTAACCTTAGTACTTTTTGCTTCGCTATACGTGAGTACTTTTTTATGAAATTTGTATACGTACCTAGTACCTTTGTATTTGTATATGCACGTAATATTTTTATTCAACATAAAATAAACAATTTTAACAAGGCAACAATTTGATATCTTCTTAGAATATTATTTACTTTAATATAATAAAGTAAGAATAAAATATTATTTCTCTAAATAAAAATATCGTAAAAGTTTCGGACTAAATTTGCGAATCGTTCTTATTTTTAATAACAACTCAATACTTTCGTCCTTCATTTTACGAAGCAGACTTGAATATAAAATTTGCGTGCATATTTTATTGATTTCTTAATTAAAACCTGTACGAAAACTGGTTCATAAGTAAGGTACCTACAGGTTATATCAACCCTTACATGTTTATCTGGCTAATAATTAAATCTTTGGTAAACATATTATTATTACCATGTTCAGAGTTCTACAAGAACACCAATTAATTCAAACATTCTTATGACCAATTAAAATTATAAGTTTCAATATACATGGTCGCATGCACAGTTGTGACTGGAATATTATTTTCAATATTTTTTTAGTTATATCATCATAATATGATTATTTTATAAAATTAATATATCGCTTAGCTATTCAATTAATCACGATATTATTTAAAAAGAAGTCATTTGCATTTTACACCATTAGGTAGATAGGTAAAGACAAGTAATGTGAAGTCTAGCACAAGAAGTGATTGACATAATGATCAATTACCCTTAAAACTAATCAAATGCCAGTGTTTCTCATCCATCTTTGTCATATTATAGATATTACCTTTATTATATACCTACATGTGGTACAAGACCAATGAATATGGCAAGGATCATTACAACCTCAAAAAAGCTCTAAATCCTGAGGACTTCCAAAAGAAATCCAATGATATTAGTTAATACTAATCGGTACTACTAAAATAAGTATATGTAGTTTTACTAACACTAGAATAAGTACTACTAACAATATATGGGCAATGCTGCCTGATACAAATAAAGAAATAAAAAAAAAAATAAAAATAAAATAAAAATAAACGGTAATCCGTTTAATTATGATACGTAGGTAGTTGAAAAGGCGTGTGCGTAAACACATGTATTTCTTGTCCAATGTATATCATGCCTTAAATATTTCAAATAGCGGAAAACCTATAAACAATTTGTAACTGGCGACAGACACAATAAAGTAACGATTACTATTATTTACACTCTTCCCTCTCTCAACCTAGTGTTTGTAATCGATTCTTTATATACCTCCATTTATAACCTTTTTTATTTCCTCCAGCCCGACGATACTTTAACTTCAAGCACTCTATAAAAAGCTAATATATATTGCTCAGGAAATAATAAACAGTGTTGGTAAACAACAAAACTAACTTCGATAATGTCTGGCAATAAATATTGTACAATAACGAAACCCAGTTCTTCAAATACGTAGGTTTTTACTACATTTTTTTCACAGTTATTTATGGAATATAAGGATTGTATAAAAGTGTTAGAATAATATGTATATTATTATGACGTATAGATATCTATAAAACAATTTTCCTTTAAAATTAATAGTTGTTTTATATGAACACCGAAGTATGTCAGATAGGTTATTTTCTATGGTTATTTTATATTAAAATACTTCTCATTTGTGTATTTTAATCCGAAAATCTTATTGCAAGATTACTCTCATTTCCACTCCATTACAGAAATCTATCTTTATTAGAACGAACATTTATCATAAGAAACGACAATATGATAGACATTATGCCAAAGTTGACGATAGAATGCAAATCCAAAATAATCGTTCAGAGATATTTTTTAAATGTTGGTCCACAAAATAAATTTAAATGATACTTTAAAGGAAGTTTGAAAACCGTAGGTACATATTGTACAAAGATTTATCTGCCGTTTCAAACTGCTTTCAGAAATGACGCACCTAATTGTCGTAATAGATGACGACTGTAAAACGCTTGTAAAAGAACTTTTATTAATCGTTTGATAAACTAATACGAGTGGAAACCAAATCTGAATAAGTATTAAACTCAATGTCGGTAGTAAATCGCCACTTAATAATCTTCCAAAGTTTGATTTATATCAAGAACGTTATCGGTTAGTGAAAACAGAAAAGACATTTAAAACTTTTTTATTACTCGAACGGGTGAAATCAGCTCTATACTTTGGTATAAAGAAAATCATGCGTTAATTTTAGAACTGTGATTGAGCTTCGAAGACGGTTAACAAATAATTTTACAATTTAATTAGCCAATAAAATTGTTGTTTTAAAGAACTTATTTATATATTATGTGAGTAGATTTCCGGTCGAATGCATAGCGATACGTATTCGTCAGAATTGCATTTAAGTATAAAGACTTTTTAAAATCAGGTCTTAAAATTACTACAAAATTCGTTTAATTTAACCCTCCGCATTTGCAATAGATACACTTAGTTAAAAGTGGTCCCAAGGTGAGCTTTTTTTTTTATTAAATAGGTAGTAGGTAAATAGCAATCGAATACTTACGAATAATTACACAGACGAATTACGAATTACACAGAACTTTCTCAGTTATGTATTTATTGTATGTTTTTTTGTTTCCTAAAATAAATTCCCGCTCTACATTACTTAGAAAACATAAAATAAGTTTTTGAATACGAGATTAATTATATAGTTCTTTTGAAGTAGTCGTATCTACGTAAATTGTGTAGTTATTTGTTGGTACGCCTTTGTTGTTTTCGTACATAAACATGGTTAATATAACTAAGCATATTTATTTATTATACTAAAATTAAACTTCAAATAATAACGTCAAAAATAACGGTATTATATTATTGTTCAACTAGTAAATTCAACAATATAAAAGAAAAAGCAATTGCTTCTGAAACCTTAACAGTCTTGAAGGCATTTAGACAATAAGATAAGTAAAGCGAGTAGCGTATTTTGCAAGAATTCAGTTCGTTTAGACTCTGGAACAGTGAGACTAGCTCTAAAAAGATTTATTCGAATGCGTCGGGACGCGGTTTTCTTCGCGATTCTATCTCGGAGGCGAACGCTTACGAGACGTTATTACATTTCGACTCATAGATATGTCAAATCACTCTCGATAGAGACTCTTTATTTTGATAGTTTTCTTGATATCCAATCGGTAGAGCTATATTTACTATTAACGTGGGCGGGCGATATCTTAAATCTAGGAGCCGACAGAGTTACTGTCGAGCGGGGATCTAATAAGCCGGTATAAATGATGAAAATCGATTCCGCGCCCGATCTGTCTGAGCGGACATGAGAGTGTGTTTGTGGGGGGTGCGGTGATGCGTGGGACGCGGGCGCAGGATGCGCGCGGGCTTTGATGGAAGAATCATGGTCGTCGGGCGGCGCGCCGCTGCTGCGGACGAGGTCGTTGCCGCTGGTGTTGGAGGCAAGCGGCGGTGCGCCCGCGCGGCAGCCCAAGCTCGACCCGCGGCAGCTGCTCACCCTCACGCGCCACTACTACCCCGAGGGCGGCTGGGGCTGGGGCGTGGCGGTGGCGGCCACCATCGCCCAGCTCCTGGCGCACGGCTTGCATCAAGCGTCTGCAGTGCTTGCTGTGGAAGCAATCAAACGTTTTGGCCCCGAAGTTCAAATGCAAGCAGGTAACTTCATATGCTATATTTATTCGACTTGGCTTTCGCATTACAATCTTCAGCTAATGTTTATAATGCAAATACTTTTTACATTATTTTTCCTATAAGTACATTTATTTATTACCGAGTTCTACCTCTGTATTAAATGAAATGAACTTATTGATGATTTATTACGTAATGTAACACAAATATTATTCTAAGCTGACCTGAATGTAATTTATCATTTTTAATAGCGGATGTATAATTGTAAGTATACGATCGTAAGTGTTTTATTTAAACGAATTTAAGAAAGTAGTTTTGCCACGTTCAATTTCTCAATCACAAAAATGGAACACAATACGATTGTATATAATTTACGGAACGCAATATTATTAACAAAGTAAATAAGTTCAATTACCGTCAATTACGACTTTTAACATACGAAAGGTTGAGCGAAAAGTTCACCCACATTTATATGTCAAATAAAGTAATGATATCCAACTTACTTAAATGTTATTGTACATAGCGAACTTTCAGCGATGTAATTACATAAAATATACTCATAAGATACGTCTATAAGTGTAGGATTTGGAAGAAATCCAATCGCGTATTCGTAACTTGGTGTAAAACGATAAGTTCGCATAGTCTGGATAGTTGGTGAAAGTTGTGTCATGATACGATTTTCACTGTCCAAGTCCATGGTCGTTGGCTTAACAAGATTGCTACGCTAATCATTTGGAAGCTAAACAAAGGACATCGCGATCTTGACTATATTTGTTTGCTTGTAAAGCTTATTTTAGTAAACAATATCAGAATCGATGACTATCTACGGAATCTACGATAGCAGTATATAAAAATGGGTAAGAAAGTAGTGTAGAGCGTCTTCAAACAGTATTATTATGTTTAGACTTCATACAGATTTGAAGATTTAGATTCCCAATAAATATAATAAAGAAAAAAACTAAAAATTCTGTGTAAATATTTGGTGAATTAATTAACTATAGCCCAAGAAACTTTTATAAATAAAGAACATTATAAATATCATCATTTTAATAAGTTTCGTGTCGAGAACCGCTCTTTCGCCTTATTATTCATTGACTTAACCCCTAAAGACATTTGATCCTCCCCAAACGCCAATATTTATATTTCTGCATGTAAATACACCATACCATACCACTAAATGGCAGGGCCCAATCGGCAAAAGGAAAGTGGGAAGGCAGAAGAAGAGGTGGGTGGACGACATAGAGAAAATAGCAGGAAAAAACTGGATGCGTATGTCCCAAGATAGGGATCTTTGGTACAAGATGGAGGAGGCTTTTACCCATAAGGGGCCACCTAACAAGGAATAGATTAATAAAAATAAAAAAAATATATACTTATTATAATTATAAAAGGAAAAAAAAAAAAAAAAAAAAAAAAAATATGTATGATTATGTATTTACTAATAATTGTAAGGTGGAAATAAATAAAGCTTATTATTTATTTATGTAAATACACTTCACTGAGTCAATCATAACGACCGATGTGCAAGCTAACACCGAGGTACTATACTATCTTATGAAAAATTGTCTTATATTTTACGTACAACGGTTTTATTATTAAAATATATTCAACATATCTTAGGTGAGCACGCCAAACAAATTTATGTTAGCAAACATGCTAACAATATTTCACACACATAAATAAGACTGTATATGTAAATATATTGCTTTTTCAGAAACGTGGATTTTACTTTAAGCGTTAGGCATAATTATGCATATATGTACCGACAAATTATACTAAAAAGCTCATAAAATAAATAATGGAAAACAAGAAAGTATACAAAACTCATCAGATAAGGAGTAAAAACGAACGTTTGAATATAATTTATCTATATTCCTTTTCTTTTTCTCTCAGTGATATCTGAAATGCAGGATAGCATCGCTAATGTACAACTAAAACTGTATAAAATCATCGTATAAGGAGAAAAATATAACTATATACTGTTATAGGTATATAATTTACTAACAGTGGGAACAGTAACACTTCGTAAATAGTAGCAGTAAACAACTACTTCGATTACTAGGCAATCTAAATAAAAAGTAGTATGATAAACAACAGCAGTTTAAAACTTTCTTTTAAAAATTTATACAATCTTTCTTGAAACTTTGAAATAAATTTTCCACGCAAAAGTTTGAGTTAATCAAGTTTTAAATAGATTTAACTGAAGGCTGTCTTGCTTAAATCAACTTAGTCTATTCAGTAATTAGATACTGTTGTAAGGGTAGTTAAAGTTGATTGAAGACGCTTCGTAGAGCTATGCTCGTTCTCGTATTGCGTACTGTGCGTGCTAGTTGTAATTAAATGGAGGCTTAATTAAGTAACGCAAACATATATAGATACACATTATACATTTATTATCATAATGTGAAAGAGCTTTTCAACATAAACAAATTGGTAAGAATTTATTTTATTTTATATTTGTCATCAAAACTAGATGGCTCTAGAAACGCAGGGACAAATACTACGAATTGATTTTTCATAAAAAGCTTACATTAAAAAGCTTCACATAGTCCAAGAGCAAACCAGGAGTAAAACTAATCAATATGATGGTCCATGGTCTTAGCTGTTAATTACTTAACATAGCTTTTATAATGCATACGATTTTCTATGCTTAAACTGTAGTAGCACATCCAGTTTATTAAATTGATAAGATCTTCATCAAGCCACTAAATAAATGAAATAAATAAATTGTATACTATACTCTTGGCAATCGACTGGAGTACAGAACCAAAGTAATTTTATTACATGAAATCTGTCTAGTCTGTATAAGTTGGTTTTAAATAAAATACGGGTGAACAGTCTAAAGCACACGACAGTCGTAAAAGTAACAGCCAATAAATAAAACATTATGTGCGATACGAGTCCTCAAGATCCGATTATCTATTTAATATACCCACAACCTCTATATTTGGCAAACTAACAATTGAATGTGTTTAATTCTCACTCAATATAACCAGATCAAAGGTCGTATTTTCTTAATTTAAGAGGTTCTCATAGTAAAAAGGTACATTTTAAAAGAAATACATTTTAAAGAATTCAAATCAGATATTATTATTAGGTAAATTATATTATATTAGGTAAATTGTGAGCAGGAAAATTACAGTTCTTTCTTTTTTTAACTATAATCGAACGCGAAAACAAAACTCATTATTGCACTATTGGGTTAACTCTGTTTTTTCGATCAATAGCACCAAAGAAATATTAATTACTCATTCCGGTGTATAAATTATAACACCGCACCGATCCAAAAAACTTAAACTTGCAATGGCAATATTTACCCGTTAATAAAAACATATATCCAATTATAGACCGTCTCTATTTAAAGACTTACGAAATAAAAGTACGATATGTCTATATCACGAACATAAATTCAACATTAATTCCAAATCTGTTCAAATGTATATTCTTGCGGCGTATAAATTGAATGATATCGTCTGTCTGATAAGCGACCGCATTAATCATCACCTTGCGAAAGACACGTAATGAATAATTTTATAGCGTACGCAATTTATGAACACTCGTTGGAAACATTTTCGATAAAATATCCTTTCAAAGGAAAATCTACATAAAAATTTTCATGAGAAATTAAGCTGAATTTCGCTGAATCACTGTGTGTAAAAATAATTGAGTGATTCATCACATTTCATAATAAAAAATCTATACTACTACTTGCAAATAAACAAACTTTCTAACACGAATTAATCAAGCAGTCCAAGTGACAGCGGATGCTTTGACATTTTAAAACCAAAAGAGTTCTATCTAATCTCTTTTATTTTGTTAATATAAATGCTTCCTCTTATAATAAATGAGTTTCAAAGCTGAAAGTGTGTCGGGATACGGTTGATGTAGTCATTTGGCAGGAATACCTTGCTTTATTCTTTGAATGGTGGCATTAAGTCAAGATAAGCTTTGAGCCACAATTCTTATAGGAAGCGATGTTGACTTTATAGCTTAGGAGATGGAACCTAAATGTGTTCCATTAGAAACAAAATATATTGCACGTTATCTAACGAGATTATTGTTCGTTCAGAGCGAGCTCTAAAAATGATTTGTATCACGTTTGAACACAATGTACTTTGATAATTTAAGGAACTAAGTAGAACAGACATTAAATAGGTTATGGATACAGATTTTTAGCCGTAAATCATAATTGTTATTTTCTAACCAATCTCTTCCTCCTACAACTACTACTCTTTATTTGGATAGTTTCGTAAATTTTAATAGAATATATATATATATATATATATATATATATATATATATATATATATATATATATATATATATACCTAATATTTCGTTACTAATAACCGGATTAGTAAAAAAAAAACAAAAGATGCGTGTACATCCATGTACTATTTTACGCTACTTAAAAGAAAATGTGCGATAAAAAAATCATAGCAGCGATTATAAGGAGCGTCTGTTTCGCGAGATATTCGCAAAAAGCGCTAGACTGGCAAAAAGGCTAGTGTAGAAACGGGTGGCCGCCCACCTAACTGCCAATCATCGGCAATCGTTTATTAGGATCGACGTAGAGGGTGATACTGATATGTATTAGTGTTGCCAACCTCATCACACATTTATCATCTCAAAGGACGTTTAATATATTTCGGCGGTGACAGGCCCCGTGATAAGAACGACGTATACATACAGCCACACATACAGCCGTTTATAATTTGCGAATTTTCCTACAATACACCGTTCCGTACATGATTTGTGGTATAACTTTGATAATTTCGGGGATAAAATTTAAGGCATTTAATTTTACGACCGCAATAAATTTAGCAAAGCGATGCCTGATTTTTATTAATTAAAACTTTGGAGTACGAAATCTTCGGTTGGAATGATGTGATTGCGTTCATTTTTAATCTTTTTACTTTTTAATTAGACTAGATACTAATGGTACTTTTTTAATTGATTTTAATTGTAACTTTTCGACTAAACTTAATACGACGTCAGCAAAGCTGTATAAAAAGAATGCTTTCTTTATTTTCAGATTTGTTTATAAAAAATAAACATCTCTAACACTCTAATCAATAAATAATGTCCAAGAAAGGTACAAGTAAATCCAAGAAAGGTACAAGTCATTGAAGTGTAATAACAAGCCGCTATAAATCAAGCAATCCCTTTGAAAGCAAACGTGTTAGATGATGTTAAAAGTTCCGTCACCAAAAAAAACATCATAGATATTAGACACTCATTTTATAGATGGCCTGTTTTGTTTGAAAAATGATATCGCTATTAATAAAATTTTAAAGAGTCCGTTAAAAAAGCAATTCAAATTAGTTTTTAGTTTTTACTTTCACGTAGAATCATAAAAAAGCAAAACAAAGATGTATTTTAGGGTCATTTTCATTAAGTGTATCTAACATTGGATAAGATTTGTCCTTTCTACTGTAACTTATTTATAATCTATACTTAATATTATAAAACTGAAGAGTTTGTTTGTTTGTTTGAACGCGCTAATCTCAGGAACTACTGATCCGATTTGAAAAATTCTTTCGGTGTTAGATAGCTCATTTATCGAGTAAGGCTATATGTTAAACATAATAAACCTATTCAGGAATTGCATGTAGGCACTTATTTATCAATTAGTATTTAGGTTTACTTACATAAAAAATATGGTTCATAAATTACTCCAGCTACCTATTTGGAAAATATCGGAACAAATGGTTAATTCCAAGCTAATAATTGAAAATTGAAAACATACATATTGAAAAAGTTTCATGCTTTTAAAAAAATGTTTTAGGGAATTGTTCATCCAACATCAACCTGAAATAGTAAGACACTGTTATTGTAGGTCATTTAGGTAATGCTCATCAGAAAACAAAACTTTGTTTAATTCGTATTAAACCTTCAATTTTATTTGTTGCATTTTCCTATATACAGGAAATAATAAGGATAAACCGAAATGCTAACTTCAAGGCATGGAGCAGCGTACTCTTTATTCTGTTACGATTGAGAAAACTGTGCAAGAGTACAATATAGATGTTCCAGTGCATTTGTCGTCGACTAAAGAATAAACTTGCCCATTATTTATGACGTTATATTTTGCCTTTACTGTGGCATCCATTGAAATTGTCTTTGCGAGTACAAAGGAACATTTAGAATGAGAAAAATTAATGTAGTGTGAAAATAAGTAATTCAAATTATTTGTTCAGATTGTTATACATATATCATTTCTATGTTATCATTTTTAATTATAAAATATTCCATATTTATACTTTATGGAATATATATAATATGTATAAATATGGAATATTTTTTATGCAAAAATACTTTTTAAAATGTCATCAAAAGCATGTAAGCTTTTCTTTTTACGTTTTTCAGAGCGTTAACGTTAACAGATTTCATAGATTTTTAATATTATCCATATAAATGGAACCTAAGTGAAATGTAGAGTCGGAATGAAATATATAGATAGATACTTTTTTAACATGTAACACTAAAACTATGCCATTGGATATCACAAATCTTTTACCGTACAAAATATTAAAATAAATATAATAAAAGATTTATTTAACAAAATGTACAACAATGCCAGCACTCCGTTGTGTTGGTTTTCTATAGTTAAAATGTCAACGAACCTTAAAAACTACCGAAGCGAGCTGAAAGTTTTTCAATAGAAGTGTTTGTCAGACGCTTGCTTTAACCCCATCTCGGCGTATTCCCATTATTTTAACAGACAAGTGTACAACGGTATTATTGTATGATTAGTATTTCAAAACTTGTTCACCAATATGTCCCCACAGATTCCTTTCCTTTATTATGACACTTTATTTTATATACAATTTATTTTATATGTCTCGTAAACAGAGCAACTTTTGTAACCGAGTTTAAGGTATTGTCGTATAGTTCTATAACTTTATCCTTTCTTTATTATCCTTGTGGAATAATATTCTAGAGATGGAACTTGTTACAATTGTATGTAATGTAAGCGACGTGTGTGCGATAGATTAATTAACGCCTATATATAGAAATCTTCGTTGGATTTTTCTTTTTTTCTTATAAGTAACTTCTGAAACTTTTAGAAATTGTCTCCTTCTGAGTTAAGTTTAATGAAATTAGTGTATAAAAATTATAAGGTACGGCATTATCAACACTAGGGCGTAAATAGATAAATGTATTCTTTCAAGTAAAAGTATTTATATACAATTAAATACTAGAGTACCAAGAGAATACACAAGAATTTCATAAAGGAAACTATTTGTACGTCCACCCAGATATTTAGGACACAGCTAAGCGGCGCGGTTCCAACTGTATATTATAGCATTGAATAAATCTATCATTCCTTTCAATGAAGCTGAAGATGGTAAATGAATGGAGCACTAAATCTGTTATGTGCAGATAAACGATCGCAATAAACTTCATTTTAATTACCTATTTAGCTACCGATACTCGGAATTATTATGATAGTCATTTAACAAAATGTCAAGATACATGCAATGCAAGTGCATATTAAATGCAATTGAATGAATGCTTCGAATTAATAGCTAATATGTTTGGGATTTTGAACGTTATTGGTTAAATTCATTAATCACAATTGTAACAAATATCTGACAATTAAACATTTTTTACACGGTACATACCTACTGAATTAATTATTATTAAGTGCGTTTTTGTTCAATGGTTTATTAACAAAGACTTCAATTTGCTGAAAGTTTTATAAGTCTAGGAAAAATAAAATCGCTGTCGCAGATCATCACACCCATAAATGGTGAATCAATGTCTGTCTACGATCGATCTACTCTGTATTTTTCCTCCTCTACAAATATATCAGGATTCGGGTTAATGTCTCAGTTTATACAACATTACCATTCTGAATACAGATGTAAAAACGGAAATATAAAACAAAAACGCGGCATTAAAGTTCTCGGATGTTAACATTGACGAATTAAGACCGTTTTATCACTGGTCGGTAAAGCTCAAACGTGAAATACCAACACGCAGTTCATCGCAATGCTTAATGCTATAATTAAGAAAATTTTCACTCTTAACGGCTACTTAATTTTCTTTAATGATGATGTATTGACGCCTCACGTACACATTCATGTTCATGATTAAAATAACATCAATTACATCGAAATGTTTGAAAGATTCTGTCGGTAATAAATCAATAAATGATGCTTAATTTTGTACCAAATTGCAATTTCATCATGGCTAATTAATTACATATATTTTGTATTACAAGATACTACAATACCTATCCTTAAGTTAAGCCAAATGAGACTGGGTAATGAACTATTATAAATACTTTGTTTGTCTACTGTCCAGTAAGTAAATGAATACTGGGAATATATGGGACATTTAAAGTCCAATATGTCCACTTTAGGATAATAACTTGGGAAAGTTATTGGTCTCTGAAAGTTTCGAGGAGCTCTAGTAATGATGTACTAAAAGTATTCCCTATTCCCAAATTTGCCTTGAAGTAATTTATGTTTACATTAGCATAGTCTAGGCATTTTTAGTTCTTTTCAACTTCAGTCTAGTTCACATTAATAGATAGCTGGATATTTTTGTAGGCTATCTACTGTCGAATTTATAACTGGGACCAAAATATTTGAATATTGTGTAATTTACGTGTACACAAATAAGTATTCATTTTAGATAATTCTTATGTGAATAACTTCGAGAAGGATAACAACATCTAACTACTTCATCACAGTCAACAGTTTGATGCCCCATAAAATTCTTTACACTAACAATTCACATTTATTTCCAGGATGTCTAGGTGCGATGTCCGCGGGCGTAGCACTAGCCCTGTCTCCAGTATCTGTTGCTCTGTGTGTCCGCAAGTCAACCCGTGTGACGGCGGTGGTCGGTGGGCTGGTCGCGGCACTGGGCTGCCTCTTCACTTCATTTGCGACGCAGTTCCATCAACTGTTCTTCAGTTATGGTAAGA
The DNA here is from genome assembly GCF_061535395.1 of Colias eurytheme. Lineage (NCBI taxonomy): Eukaryota > Metazoa > Arthropoda > Insecta > Lepidoptera > Pieridae > Colias > Colias eurytheme. Next base: position 5,044,135 of record NC_142993.1, on the reverse strand, counting down.
CTTTGGATGAGTATTGATACAGATTCTGTAGCATGTAATAAAAGGTTTTTTAAAGCAGATCTTAAGTTATTAACTTATTATGAAATAGAGTAAAGAATAGGTCAATAAATGTTTGGGAAATGTGTTCTATTTTCAGATATTTGTTAATAATTTTTTATTGTTTGATAAGTAGTATAAATAGTTCAATAACTAAATTATTTTCTACACTAGACATGTATTTAAATTAATGAACGTGGTGAATGTTGTGTTAATGACTGTTTTACATGTAACAAGAAGTTCATAAATATTCAACGATATAAATTTACTTTGAACCTACCGTAAAATGAATGTAGAATTTTTCCTTTGTAAACAAGGTTAGATTTAAATTATGATTGAACATTTTATGTGCGTATTGGTAATAAAACATTGAATATATTTGGCGATGTTCCATGCGGCATGCACCTGGAATGACGGTGATATTGCAAGGCAAAAGGATCAAAATTCAATTCATAATGTAACATATACTACTCGTAGAATTTATGTAACGATTTCATGCATTATGACGTTAAATCTTTTCACAGTTACCAAATAAAATTTCTGTAGAAACAATTTTAAAAGGCTGAATTATATCGTCCAAAGAATAGCGGACCACATTATACGTCATGATAGCCGTTTGTGGCGACGGCCCAAAAACTGAAATCGTGGAAGCAATACGAAGTGAAATGCAATATAAAGATGTCTCAAATATTAATATAATACAAACAATTTGTGTTAATTCACTTAAGATCACATTGCAAACTCTGACAGCTCAATTTATTTCATTGCGATCATATCCGCGCATCGTTTTAACTTACTTCAAAGGTATTCGTTAATTGGCGCACTGAATAAATAATCGGATATTCAATAAACCGCACACAGACTCGAAATAAAATAAGCAAGTTCGTGCAACAGCTATAATTTGGTGGTTATATCGATGCCAATGAGAATTAAGAGCAAGGCAGGTTAAGTCGTAAAACTTTAACCTCTTTGAGAATTGAAAGAACATGTAATTCGTGAGGTCAAAAGATTAGTAGTAAGTAGGTGAGTACATTTTTTATGATGCGCTGTTTGAAAGTTATGAAGTCATTTCTTATTTTAATTTCATTAATCATTATATTAAATTGGTATTTTATGTTTGAATAGTTTTTTTCTCTACTATAACACTGAAATAGATTAGTAGCGGCATCATCACAGGAAAGAAAGCTTTCGTTACATCAGAAGCTTTCGTTGGCTGAATTAAGCTTTTGAACATAAATGTGCTTCAATATTTATTTTTCACCAAAAGCTTACTTTAAGTCCTAAAAAATCTGCTGTATAGCTGTAGGTATACCGATATTTTCGTATTAAAGAAGTTTATTTTTAGAGATAGTTTAAAAGAGAAAAGTGTTAAATTTTACAAGTAGAGTCAGCGCTAAAACTCACATAACATCGGTATTGAATAAATGAATAGAATTCAATAATAAGCGTGGCTTTAACCGATAGATACGGCATTAGCATTTAAATTGTTTATGTTCTATAGTTGTTGACCCAATGGACTTTTATATTGATTTTCCTATTTTGTTATAATAAAATATTATAGTATCTTCACCGTGAGTGACGCGCTTAACCTTTGGCTGACGTACTGGTCTAAATGTAACTTTAACGCCGCGGTACCGTCTCATAGACGTTAAAAATTAAATTGAAATAAAATAATAAAAATTAAACAATACTATACTGTAACGGTTTTACAAATTGATTCATACATGTTTAAGAATAATTTATTACAGATAAAATAAAACTACTGTCCTTAATTTAATAATAATCAACATTTATTCATGAATACACTATAATTGCTTATCTAAATTTAGGAACTCTTTTTTTTTCTAAAACTATTCATCAATCGACAAATGAACTTAAATTATCGTTACTTCTTTGTATTATAATTAAAAAATAACAAAAATAATTAGTCTTTCTTCAATAACAAAAAAAAATGACAAGGCACATATTCGGTACATTTTCAACGTCGTAGTACAGTCATTGCATATTTGAAGACAGCATGTAAGACACATTGGCTTGCTGCATTGATAGCAATAGTACTTTGTTCTTTTTTTTAGGCGACTTGGACGTATTGTACATGTCTTCCGAGTTCCAGGTTGCGGATTAGCTTGGCTTTTTAGAGACGGAGGAGGTTCAGGCATGTCGGTTGGTCCAATGCAGAAGTTGATCTTTCAACTGGGGTTCTTTCCCGTTTCCTTGGCATACTCCTAGCTAGCATAGGTGTTTGTGGCATACTCTTTGGTGAAGATTTCATTTTTTCTAGGCATTCTGCGAAATTGAATAAAATTAAAACCGATGTGACGTCAACGAGACCCTATGTGGCTACCTACGTAAACACAGAGATGACGACCAAGTGACATGCTTAGTTTTTGTACATAAACACCGTACTTACGTCTGTGAGACGGCGATCGCTCCTGTGGGAAAACCTGTGCACTCGTCGCGCTCGCGGCCGCGACTGACGGCAACAAGATGGCGGGATAGGAAGGTAGCGGGAGGGGTAACGCTACGCGTCGCGTTTTTTGAAAAATATTGTCATAATAAAAATAATGACGTCTGTGAGACGTATACCACGTCAGTTAAAGGTTAAATGTTAGATTTTTAAACATTTTGATTTTTCTGCCTGCTGATTGAGTAGGTTCTACTTGTTAAGACTTTGGTTGACAGTGTATAAAAAACTGTTATGAGAATCCATGACAATTTAATTATTATTTATATAGAAGCAAGTTTCAACCCTAACAAAAGCAATATGAAGCCAATGGACGGAAATTTAATTTCATTAGGTATACACTTCATGTGTTTACTGATATATTTAATCTGATAAACTGTGACGACTCTCTAGATATTGACTTTATTTTTGTTTCACTGAACCTAATATCTTCTAGTATTCTTTAAAGATTTATGTACCTATATTAAATTTTGGATTTGGTGGATTTTATTATGTTATTGGTATTATTTATTTATTAGTGGTAAATATAAATAATTCTTAACATTCCACATAGCCTCCGGCTATTCATTACTAACGTTGTCTTTAAAACTTAGTAGTACCTTGCATTCACGGTTAATCTTGCTTTGCTATTTGTATGAAAAATAAAAAAATCCTTCCATAGATATAACAAATGTATGGTCGATTTCCTATTATAGTACTCTCCATGAAAAATACACAAGCCACAATTCAAAGTAACGGCCTCCCCGCCTCTTCCGTCCTTTACAAAATATTCTACGAATTTATGGTCTTTATAAACAACTCATTGGTATTTTCTGTAATGAATCTATAAAATAAATAAAGGATATGTAAATTTTTTTTAGCGACTTTACCACACGTATGAAGTCACTAGTCGTAGTAAAGGTAACCCATGTTCTAATTCGCACTATAATGTATCTCTATACAAGCTCTATAGGTAGGTACCTATTTTCATACGGATACCATATTCAGCTCTATTTGCATTAAAAAAGGGGGACAAACATTCATCCATACCCACAAACATTAATCTTCAGGTGAGGTGAAAGAAAGACAAATGAACAAACACACTTTTGCATTTATAATATTAGTAGGTAAGGATTAGGATTAGCAGGATGTACATTATACCTTTCGACGTACTTAACTATGTGTTATAAAACATATTTGTATCTTATAACATATGTAATTTTTCAGGCACCGTAGTGGGCGTGGGTGTGGGATTGACGCGAGACTGTTCCACCCTGATGGTAGCGCAGTACTTCAAGCGGCGACGGGAACTCGTAGAAATATTCATTGTAAGTGGCAGCGGGCTAGGTATCGCTGTCATGTCCACATTTATCAAAGGTGCAATCAGGTAATGAGATGCTACATTCGGTAGTAAATATATATACAATGTAAATACTTTTTTTGGTATATTTGGAACAAAACACGCGTTAGTAAAGACACAAAAAGAGGAAAGGTACCAGTAGAAGTAGTAGTACTTAGGAGTAATAAAAATTGTGTTTGTGTATACCTACCAGTTTCATTTTTTGACCATTGGTAATTTTAAATACTTAATCTTTAAAATAAGTGAAACAAGAAATATTTGCTTAAATTTTTTAAAGTTAAATTTTTACTAGATAATAAGAAGAATACTATACCTTAAAAATCGTACACTCTTTAATCGACATTGATTTTTTCAGAGCAATCGGTTGGAGACTAGGATTACAGGCAGTAACAGGAGTAGTATTCGTAACATTCATACTTGGGACCTTCTACCGCTCAGCCTCACTATACCACCCACAACGTCGAGCCATACTGCATCTTAAGAACCAGAACAAAATTAAGAGAAAAATGAAAGACAGGACTAAGTCAGATGATCGTCAACCTTTCTTCGATTTCTCCACGCTAAGATCCAAAACTGTTCGAATATTGCTGATGTCCACAGGAATATCTGCGTTTGGAATTAATACTCCCATATTTTATTTAGCATACCACGCTGAGGAAGAAGGTAAGCATTATATTCTCATAGTCAATATAGTAGTCCGGGATACATCGCCCATTTTTGCAAGTGATTACTATCGAGCTAATATTTCGTGAGTAGCTTTATTTTGATGAGATGCCCAATAATTTCATGTACGAAACTCTCGATTGTGGTAGCTTACAGAGGTAACAAGGATAAAAAATTTTGATTTGACGGTTCTCAAATATTTATTACGCAATTTGTAGGACAATATGTCTGTTGAATTATATAAGTATTAAATAAGTGAAAATAAAAAAATCAGCTGGTTAGTAATCATTTATGATGACTTCGTTATCGATACACATTGGAAAGGGGGACTCTTTGATCAAACCATAGATTTTGTAGGACAAATATTTTTTCGAATAATTTAGATAATTATCTTGAGATTGAACAAAAAAAAACATTCAGTTAGTAATTAATATTTGAGAACCGTCAAATCAAAATTTTTTATCCTTGTTTCCTCTGGTAGCTACCACAATCGAGAGTTTTGTACATGAAATTATTGGGCATCTCATCAAAATAAAGCTACTCACGAAAAATTAGCTTGATAGTAATCACTTGCAAAAATGGGCGATGTATCCCGGACTATAGGCTGTGGTAATTATTTAGAATTATCTTCATTTTGTTATAATTCTTTTTACTGATTTAATTTAAAAATAATCTGAATTTTCTACCTAATAAAAGGATCTGATAAAGCAATTATCGAACAGATCATTTAACCGGTCATACAAAGCAGCAACCCACACAGATCTACAGATTCGTAATGTTGTCTGACTACAAAACCATTTCAAAGTTCAAAGAAATAAATACACCAAGGAGCACAATGAACAGATAAATTGTACACAGCTGTCCGCATTAAGGCGATATTCAAAGGAAAATGTATTTCTCTAAGGTCTGGGTGACACTGCAGAATTACTTCAAGCGTATCTCGGGTTAGCGTGGGCAGTTGGTTGCGCGGCGTTCGGCTTGCTTGTGAGGCAGAACTCGGCGGAGTGCCGTATAGCCAGACAGTATTTGACACAGGCTGCTGTGTTTGTGTGCGGGCTGGCGACCATGGCCCTCACCGCAGTGGAAGGATCGTATAGCGGATACGTTATGTTCGCTTGGGTTTATGGTAAGTGTTTAATGAAGGGATACTAACGGTTAACTTATTATCTGTATATGAATGTAATTTCTATTATTAGAAGTTAGAACAAGAAGAATAATTTAATTGTTTTCATAAACAAAGTGGCATAGGAAACATAACACTCGTATCTATCGTACTTTACCTACTTATCGAGTTAACAAAATTTTAATATTTGAAGTTCAATAACCAAGCGGTGTTAAATTACAGTTTGATTGGTTTTTAATTATCACAAAAAATTACAATGAAAAATTTCCATACTATTTTTTCTGTATATCAGTTTGTTTAATACTGTATTTTACCGTCTATTACTTTAGGTATCTTCTGCGGTGGCTACCACTACTCGCTCAAAATGTACACTTATGAACGAGTGAGATCCCGTAACTTTGCACGCACGTGGGGCTTCGTGCAGTGCTCACAAGCTGTGCCCATTGCTATTGGAGTGCCGTTGTCAGGTACTTTATTTTACAATATGTTGTAACTACATGAAAATAACTCCTGACTTCGGTATGGTGTTATACCGGTTAAACTAAACAATTGAAGCATTCAAATTTTATCAGCATTGCTTAAATTGCTAAAAAATATTTCATTACATTTAATTTATGTATTAAACTTACCTAATTATTTACAAGAAGTGTGTAGTAGGTACATAGAGAAGTATCTAAAGAAGTATCCATACAAATAAATACTCTTATATAAGCGACTTAGTTACGACTTCTCAATTAACTCAATTTGCAGTGTGTGAAACTAACAATTTAGGTTATAATTATGGATTGTACCTACTTTGAACACATTATTTGATACTAATCTCACTTTTTCCAGGGTACATAAACGTAGGCTGTGGCGGTAAAGCGGGTTATTACTTCAGCTCTACGTGTTCGCTTATCGGTTCGCTTTCGCTCTTCTGCATTGACCTGCACCGGCGAAGCGTGGCGCATAAACACACCAAGTATGAAATCACTAGTCTCGCTCTAAAAGCCATCATATTTAACAGATTATGATATATGGCTAAATATTAGAAAGGCACTCTCGGCTTTTAAATCCACTCACTCGTAAAGAGCAAGAAAAATTGTAACATATTTTTAAGACTGTCTAATCGAGCATATGAGCGGTACCTTTTAAAAATGAAGAACTACAGCCTTTTTGAAATACTTAACATTAATAGAAGACTTTTGATAAAAATTGCCATAACTAAAAATAAAAATATCGTGATCTAAGCTGCAACATTTTACTACAACCTATTTTCTAGTTTCTACGCAATTTGAATGGAATTTTAAGAACTTACCATACGTTCATATGTTCTCAGTTCTCACTGCAACTTTTCTAAACTCCCATTACTTTTTATTTGCTGATTTAAAACTGTAATTAACTTTTATTGCATGTTTTAACAGAGAGAATGGCGGGACGGCATCTTGCGAAGCAGCATGCGGGCCGACGACTCGAAGCCGCAGTCGAGAGAGGGAACCACGCGCCGCTGCTGGAGCTGCCACTGCTCTTGGTAATATTATGAACATTATTAAATTAAAAAGACAAAAACGGATTAAAAATAAAAAATGATATCCACTGAAGTATTTACTTATGATCCAAGAAACCCAAATTAGGCCATGCGCAGACGACAGACTATCCGTGACGCACTTTTTAGTCTGTGAAAATAGAACCTATGAAATTATATGCAGTAACGCACACGACGCGCAAAAAGTCCGGCGCACAAAAAATCCGTGTAAGGCCATGCGCAGACGACAGACTATCCGTGACGCACTTTTTAGTCTGTGAAAATAGAACCTATGAAATTATATGCAGTAACGCATACGACGCGCAAAAAGTCCGGCGCACAAAAAATCCGTGTAATTCGGGCAGACCGCACCGCGCCGCTCCGCACAAAAGTGTGTGAAAAGAATTGAACGTTTGCTTCAACGCGCGCTAACGCAGACGGCGCACACTTTACACGATTTCCATAGCGTCTACGTCCCTACAGCTCTGCCGACAAAATGATCGAAGATGTGCGTCGTGTGCGTTGAGTCTGTGAAAAATCCGCGACCGACTTTTTGCGCGCCATGCAGACTTTTTGTGCGCCGCAGACTCGATCGCACAAAAAGTGTGCCGTCTGCGCAGGGCCTAATTCGGGCAGACCGCACCGCGCCGCTCCGCACAAAAGTGTGTGAAAAGAATTGAACGTTTGCTTCAACGCGCGCTAACGCAGACGGCGCACACTTTACACGATTTCCATAGCGTCTACGTCCCTACAGCTCTGCCGACAAAATGATCGAAGATGTGCGTCGTGTGCGTTGAGTCTGTGAAAAATCCGCGACCGACTTTTTGCGCGCCATGCAGACTTTTTGTGCGCCGCAGACTCGATCGCACAAAAAGTGTGCCGTCTGCGCAGGGCCTTATAGAGGCATTAGGTACGGTCTACAGTAAATGCTACGTAAACATAGGAATAGTATACAACCTACGTTAATTATTATCATATTCGATCGATCGATTGATAAATTATATATTTCCACATCTACAAAAAAATAATAAAATACTACCTTTGTCTGGGTGTATAACAGCCCTCGATTATTATTAGACCTTATATATACACGCTTACTACATACATACACCCCCAATGTCTTATCTTCCCAAACATCCATTTATAAAGCCTATACTTGTAGTTCTAGGAGCAGAACTAGTAGCCCCCGGTCGAGCTGGTCGCGATCTCCTTGACAGTATCGGCCCTGGCAGCCTCTCCCCCCCTCCCGTGCCCCCAGAACTCACCTGCATTAGTGAGGAGGGTGGTCTGGACCTGGATCTGGATCTAGATATACCAGAACATTTGTTGGAGGAACTAGATTGCGGGGGCGACTGTATTACTAGTTGCAATAAGGTATGGTATTCGTTATTTTATTAGGTACTAGAGGTCCGCCCCGGCTTCGCCCGTGGTACATATTTCGCAATAAAAGGTAGCCTATGTCCTTTCTCGGGTATCAAAATATCTCCATCCCAAATTTCATGCAAATTGGTTCAGTAGTTTAGGCGTGATTGAGTAACAGACAGACAGACAGATTTACTTTCGCATTTATAATGTTAGTAACTATGGATTCATCTTTAAAAAATTAATCGAAATTATTAAAAACATTACAACTCAAAATACGTTACACGTACTCTTACATCTCAAAAGTTATATAAGCCATATGATTAACTTATAATTAATCAATTAAATATACAACAAAACTTTTTAAATAAGGTAAGTATACATATCATAAACAAAAAATTGGTATAATGCATTTATTCTTCAATACAAAAAAAAATAATACAAATTTAAGTGCTGAGTAAATAAGTCATAAACACCGTTAAATACAATGCGAATACATCTTGATAAATGCTACAATATAGATGAATTATCATGGATTGATATAAAATTATTATACTACTAATAAAAAAAACGTAAAGGTATGATATTATAGTTCATTCTATGTAATTACTAACATAATATGCACTTTCATCACAGTAAATTGCTTAGCAATCGGTTTTTGGAATTGGAAAACCGTTTTATAATGTTTTACAGATCATTATATCCTTTCCTTTTTTTGATAGACCAGAGACATTTTCAAAGAGATGTTTGTGCAGTCATCAAATAAAAATGATTTTATTTTGCCTTGTTTAATCTTGAAACCCTCATATAGTCGAATCTATACAGTAATCATTCTAATGGATACCTAACTCATTTGACAATCTAGGACATCACATCAATATACAAAAAACGTATGATATCTATTTCCAAGATTCTATTTTGTAAAAATCGTCCCTTTTAAAAATTAAAATATGAGGGTTAAACAAATAATTACAATATTACGAACAAAAGCCTAACATAATAATTGGTTACCTATATGTAAAATTTCATATAATATGTATAAGTACCCTCAATATTTTGTAAACAAAATGGAAGTAGAGCACTTGAAAAATCAACTGAAGAAATCAAAAGATTAATTACATAGGTCTTATGACAAAGTTTTAACATAAAACATAGTATAACTTCGTTTTACGCGTATGGAATGGATTTTATCTTAATGTCTAAATAAGTAGTCATATAATATAGAACATTATCACTTCATATTATTTTGGTAAATAAAGTAACAGAGCAAGATAAAACTTAGATTAAGTAAATAAATCTGCATCTTATAGTTTACGTTTGTTTTAAAAACGAATATATGTAGTTCTAGCTATGAACATTTACAATGACGAGGTAAAGCGAATATAAAGCCAAATAATCTTAATAACAAACACGGTTATAATATAGCGACTATCTTATCAATAGGATGATTTATAGAAATAGATGTACTTTCCAAAAATATTACAGTAAGAAAATATTTATCGACTCTCATTATGATTACAGGTGGAAAACTACCTAATGCTGAGTGAATACGAGAACAACTTGATAGCCGAGTTGCCGAACATAAATGAGCGTCGCGGCCGACGCTGGTCCATAGTCGTAGCTAATTCGAATTCGCAACAGCAATCAAACCAGGACACAAACACCCCAGAACACAGGAACTCTATTAAATGGAAGAAAAAGTGCCATAACGCTAACAACAGACTGATTACCGTTATCAACGAGGCCTCTTTGTAAACTACTAGTGAAATGTCGAGACAATAAATAGAAAATCACCTTAGTGTAACACGACCTATTTAACCTCATAATTTATTTGATGTGTGTGTGTATAGCATTTGTGTATTGTTCATTATTATTTATTAAATTATTAAATAAAATCTCGTTTTATTTGTTTGTGATGAAATGTCTAGACACCTAAGAGTTTTCATGTCTTTACAAATATTACAATGTAAAAGGAATTCTGATGGACGGAGCAAACAGAAATATAATGTCAGTTTTATAATTGAGAAATAAACATCTTCAATAAGCCTCTCTAATAATGAGTGTTGTCCAAGTGTTGTCTATCAAAATAATGTCAATTATTATCTCTGATACCTAAAATGCTAAGAAGCAAATTTTTTTTCCTATAAGTAACTAAAAATTCCTCTAACAATGAAAAACATAGCACAACAAAAATGTTTTCTTTGGATGCTCTCAATTCCTGATCAGTCTTTCTACATGACTGACTTATAAAAAAGGTTCGACCTAAATGGACGTTACCATGATACGATTATTCAATTATTCATACCCTTTTTGAACTTTACAATACAATGTTTTCGTTTCACTACAATAAGTATGTAATGGATACTTTAAAAATATTAAATCCCCTTAATTATACAACCATTACAAAAATTCGAATATTAGTTTTGTAATAGGCTAATCATTGGTATAAAGGCCCAGAAATGAACTTCGTTTATCTAGATTTTACTATGAAACTTGGTTTCGTCACGATTTATTTACGTAATCCGAACGTATAAGGAATCATCACGCTAACATCAGCATGGTACATATATCTAGGACTTTATACCAACATGTACAATACAACTAGCATGTATATTTATAGTAAATAAAATTAAAAGGAACACAACTATCATAACCGCTGCGGCGCGACAATATCCTCTAAGAATTGTGCGAAACAACGCATCGCCTGTAAAATCGCCGCTAGCAGTATAGAGAGCGATAGACTCACCAACTTCTGACTATCCGACTTTACAAGCTCCTTGTTCGCAACAGGAACTAAACGGTTAGACTCTACACTAAGAATACTTGAATTATCACAATCGACGCTATACACATTTGTACCCACCTTCCTATCCGGTTTAGTTTCGACATCACATGTCACGTTAATCACTATGAAATCGTTAACACACTCGTTTTCCGTGTCCGTCACACACACGTTTCTATTAGCGATGTCGCTTGAACAGCTAGGAATCTCATTCCGTTGCACAGCACACGCATTTAGGCACTTAGTTACATCGTTATTCACTACATTATTGTTCACTTTGAGGGAGTCATCGTTTTCGCCAGACGACATGCCACTATCGTTGTCCGCGAGGTCCGATTGCGACGAGAAATGATGTTCTAGTATAGTTATTTCGAAATTCGTATCGTTAAAGCTGCCGTAGCTTTTCGACGCTTTCGTGGTCACCGTGCCTGGGGTAGGCACGGCCTCTTGTCAGGAGGCAATACCGCAAGGAACTATTCTCTTTATAATTTTGTTATTTATTGTACTCGAGGCTTGCTCTGGCACCAGTAAGGCGTCTACGTCGTCGATTAACGAGTTGTTCAATGAACACGCGTCATCTATTAGCATATCTGATCGTAGCCCCTGAAAGCAATTTGACCAAAAATTTTTAATAAGCGATTGTCTTAAAACCAAAGTAATTTTAAAACATATTTTGAACAGAAATGAAAGCACTTCAGAGCAGAGGCGGATCGTCCTAAGGAGCGCTGTTACAGTGAACTCCCATAAATGATTATAATAAAGTTATACCTGCTCATTATTTAAAATCTATCGTAAAAAACTCCAATACTAATATCAATAAAATAAGTACCTTTACACATTATAAATAAAATACATCATTACATACACTCTTGTTAAGGAGCTTACGGAGCGCTCTCGATTTTGCTCCTATGAAACAAGATTCAGTACATTGCCTACATACGAAATCCAATAAGAGTGAAAGAGAAATTTCGCCTTAGTCCTGCGCGTGAAACAAAAAAATTACTATGAAAAAATAGCCATTTTCGGACCGCCGCTCTCACGCGACGTTGCGCATCGCATGACAGCAGCAATTGCGCGCGACGTTGCCACTCCTATAGTATAAACAAACACTATGAATACGCTCGCGAATGCAAATTCGGGGATTTTCTAATAATTATTAATTGATAAATAATAATATAATTGAATTCGTTTTGAAATGCTTTATAATTTTTGGTGTTTAAAATAGACATTAATAATGTGGTGCTCATTTTTTTTGTAATAAAATTATCCTGCTATTACGCTATTGTATTTTCGTTGTTTTATTTCAAGTGAAGACCCATACAATTTTGTCACGAGCCGCCTCTGCTTCAAAGTATCTTATCTAAAGTTATTATTTATTACAATGTCGATTTAATTGTTTTCCTGCTATAGGCACTTAATACTCACCTCAGAAAAATATTTATATTCCTTTTCATATGACAGTATAAACGTACAGAAAATAGTTGTCAATACATAGCTACTGAGGGACGTGATTACGTTACATATGTACATTCCACTGGAACCATCTGCAAAGAAGAAAATGATGAAATAACAAAGATGAAAAAATATAAATAAAACATTGTATGTAAGTGAAATATGGTACTTAATTCAGTGTTTGATATAAAATAAAAGCAGGTTAAGCTCTATAACCTTCTTATATTTTATAAACAATAATCTCACAACATACTTCCAAGACCACCACTCCTCATAATTCACCAAGTTATATATACGGTATACATATAATATACCCCTCTTATATATTAAATAATTATATGAAAGAGTTAAGTAATTACCTTCTGCAATTAAAACAGAGATAATCCCAAAAATTGCCATAATAACTAGAAATAGGAAGCTCAAGTTGGCCAGACATTGTCTCAAAACTGTTAATCTCTTCTCATAAAATAATGTAGATATATAAGTTGTAAGAAGACACTGAAATAATAGAAAACATTGAATATTAGTTAGAAACTAGAAACTAATCAAATATGAAATCCTTGCACACCTATAGTATAAATGGTGCATGCATTGTTTATAATAATTATTATAATAATAAATAAATCTTAATTGGTTTTTATTATATTAACTCAAAGTATTATAATTTTAAATTAATTGTTAATTGGTATTTAATAAGAGCGAAAAAAATTCAATTTTTTTTACATTCATATTGGGAATCTTCTGAAAATATATATTTAAAATAGTTCCCTATGCATAATGCAATGATATGTTAATCATATTACACTGCAGTTTTGCACAAAATAATATCAATAATGCAAGATATTTTATAGATAAGTATTATCCAAATAATGGTTAGTCATTTTGTTATCAACTATTAATTATCAAAATAATATTATTTTGATAAAGTATAATATTCTCACCTGTAACCACATGTACAATGTCCCAAACCCACATAAAAATATATTGAGTGCTTTGAGAGAGTGTTCATCGCCCTGAAATACGAAATAGATATTAAATGAAGTATATTAAATAAATAAATATTATTAACACATGATGGATCATTTTCTGTGTCAGGGATATAAGATTCACAAATTGAGATTATAATTATAATTCCAATGATGCTAAATGCACATATAATATGTTTCTTGCATTTATTAATATCTATACACATCCTAATAACAAGATAGCATTAATACACCAAGAAAAGTGTTATAACTCATTCTTTGTTGCTATTTTTAGAAGCAACAACACATCATAAATTAACAATGATGAATATATAAAAAAAAATAACTTATCATGAGGTGACCAATTTCTTTGATTAATTATCCATATCACAAATATAAATGATTATAAAAAATTGATAAAGATTAATATGTTCATTAATATGAGCACACTTATAAAAAATAAGAGTGTATTATAGTCCCGAGTTACATATTCTTAAAATGGATGCAACACAAAATCATTGACCTTGTTTTGAAATTGTGGTTAACCAACATCTGAAACGATTAACCTCAATAAAGGAATTACAAGATCATATGTAAAGCTATTGAATGCATTATAATAATATGTATTTTCAGCCCATTCTCACCCATACCAATGATAATGAATTCTTTAAAAAAACCATTCTTTTTTTATCAGGTAACATGACTAGGACTATGAATGTAGCATGCCTGAAAAAAATTATTTCATTTTCTTTTTCTTACCTTGAATAAGAAAAGAAAGAAATAACCTAGGAAGCCCAATGAAAGGATAGATGCACAGAAGGAAGCGATCCTGTTAACATATGAGGTCACATTTGGATTTGGTGTTAGTGATCCTAATATATGAATATGCTGGTATCTGTCATATAGAATTTTTCCAGCTGAAAAAAATTGGTTAGTATGATTATGTCACAAATATATTAATTTAAACATTCTAACGTGACTTAATGCATAATAGATATGTTTACAGATTTTATTTTGTTGCCCATCTGTTTCTTTCTACATATTTGATGATACTGTGGAACCATAATAATCACTGTAATAACACTTTCCTGGATTTCTATAATATGATTGAATATTATTTAACCCATTGACCACCGAGCGGCCCGATCGGGCCGAGACACAATAGATTTTCTATTGTGTCTGTGATCCGAGGACTGACGGATTAAGAATCATTAAATAATTTAATGCATTATAGTTATTATTTTGGAATGTTATAATATTATGTTAAGGATGAATTTTGATTAGTAGAAACATAATCACACACTTTAGCTAATAGATCAATGAATAAGATTTTAATGATTACAGATTAATAGACCATAACATTATTTTACATAATACATGAAATAATTTCCTCTCACCAAATGCTCCACTGATTATGTATAAACAAGCAAGGCCAGTGTCTAAAGAATTTGTTTCTTTCGCAATTTGAGAGCTAAGCCTGAAAAAAAACAACACTGTAATTTGTTCATTATAAAAGTGAAAGGTGGATCTCGAAATACAATATTATGAGATAAATATTATATTCATATAAGTTATAATTACAATTTAAAAATTAACAGCATATTATTAATTTAAAAGATGCCCAAATACCATTCATTTATTATTTTTAAAGATATAATGATTACTTATAGAAGTAATCTACTTACGATAGTATGAATGTAGAAAAAAATACGATAAAAGCACTTTTAAAAATTAACATATTATAATTAACTCTTAAGTATTCAGAATCAATATAAATTGTGGAAAACTAGGCAATTAATGAAAATGAACACACTGCACACAACTAGATTTATTTTGATTTTTGTTTCAGCCCAGATGATCGCAGGTTCGGAATGTCACTGTCGGTTTGTCATCTGAGGTTTGTCAGATCTCAAAACTCAAAAGTCAACCGACCTACCCGCCGGCCGCCCGGCGCGGCGCCCATGATTCGCGAACCCCATGGCGAACCCATAATATCCACAGATAATATCAATATCAATCACTCCATAATTCGAGCCATAATTTGTTATTTTGAAGTTAGAATTTCAAACATCCTGAACACATCCTGAACCACATTCTGCATGTGTTCTGAATCTATTTTTTGTAATAGGTCACAATTTGGAAATGTGTAACGATTATTTGGGTTTTATGAGTAATTTAATGCTTTGAGAATTGTGTACAGATATTTTTTATAGTACTTTAGAGAATAAAAAATGTTGTGCGGTTTTATGAAATCACGGTAAAAGTGAAACTTACCTAAAACCTAAACCTACTCGGCAGCCGACGCGACCGTCACGCGACATGCCGCTACACAGACCAAAAAGAGAGACGATGTAATAAAAGTTTCACTTTATAAGATTTAAAGTGCTTAGATAATTAAATTATTAGTTAAGTTCAATGAGTAGCTGCATTATACGCACTTTATACGCACATAATAAACGACTGACGACAGCTCAAGTAACTCTGTGGTCGCTGTGAAGATACATGTTTTATCTGTGGACTTTCCCGCAAATTTTGTTTTGACACTTTATTCGAAAAATGTTTTTTGATAGATAAAGAAAAAGAATACTGAGAATTAAGGATTTTGCATGTAATTTTAGGAACATTTGAATAAATAGAAATAGATGAGCAGTAAAAATAAATCACTGGAGCTATTTTAAATAAAAATAATTTGTAGAATAGGGAGCAGGAAGTTAATTCTCTGGAAATAAAAAATGTCTTCGTTACAACCAATACAAGCTTTGAATTTAGGTAAGAATTCCTTTTTATGTAACTTATATTATCAGTATCCTATTGGTAAAAATAAATAACAGCATTCTACTATGTATTTGAAAAACTTAGTTCGAACTTTAATAAATCTTGCTGTTATTGTGACCACTGACCAAAAATTTTTTACACTACGATGAGTGAAAGTAGATTACTTATAGAAAGTCTCAAAATTTCAGGACAAAATTGTAACTTTAATATATATATATATTTTTTTGTGTTAAAACGATTTGGTTTTTTCTAAGGTTTATTTAAGAGAGCAGTCAGCAGTACTACTTTCTTAAGTTCCCCATAAAAATGTTAGTAAAATTGTAGACATGGTACCTAGTTAAATATGTCATAAGAACATTGAGATATACATATGGAGACGACACCGCCTACATCACTTATGTTCCGCTCAACATAAGCCATATGGCTTAACTGCATGCTCATTTTTTATTTGTTTTAAAGTGAAACGCATCAAATATGCCTTCGTGTGTGTTACGATATTGCACAAATAATACAGAAAAGTGACTAACATAACTATTCATCGGTACATACCTAACTAGATAATAATTTTTAAAACTTAGTTAGAGCAAAAAAATGGCGCACAGATTTTGTTCGTGGTGTCTTACTATCCATCAATGAAAACAATTAAATTGACAATACAAAGGTAATTTGAGTTTATTGTGAACAAGCAGTACAGTACTTTGAATTAGAACAAAAAAGAAGAAATATAATAAGAATTTGTCCAGGTAAATATAAGTATGTATATAAGGTGTGGTTTTAGTGTTGCTGGATAGAGACCAGGACTCAGGAAAAATTTACCGGCCCGGTTACGAAACTCTTAATTTTCTACTTTATTGAAAAACTTAAATAAGTATGTTGAACATACATGGAGAAAAATATAGTTAAAATAAAAAAAAAATAAACGCCATTCAAATAAAATTGTTGACTATGCTATGGGTCTATTTTGTCCATGTTAGTTTAATACAAAAATTGTACAAATATTTACATTGTCTTGTATAATTAAAATGAATAGCCAAATGTGTTGCTAAGCATAAAACTCAAAAATGACTCCACCAGTTTGGCTAATTTTTTTTAGCATCATTTAAATCCAAACTCAATATCTATCCAGTAATTATTATTTTGTTTTGATTAAATAGTTAATAAAACAAAACATTAGAAATGTAATATTATTTTCTTATGAGAGTGTATTCTTTCAATGTATAACT
This sequence comes from Colias eurytheme, assembly GCF_061535395.1. NCBI lineage: Eukaryota > Metazoa > Arthropoda > Insecta > Lepidoptera > Pieridae > Colias > Colias eurytheme. Next base: position 5,026,447 of record NC_142993.1, on the reverse strand, counting down.
TATTTTACATAGGTATTAAAGGTTTAACAAAAATAAACATGTTGGAATTAAAAAATAATAAAATATCTTTAATTTTTATAACCACTGTACATAAAAATACTTAGGCTAGTAAGTATAAATAAAGCATATAAAACTTTCTTCTTTCAGATTCAGTCAAACAACAAGCATTCATCAAATACTTCACATCATTATCAGAGGTAAGTAAAAATTCAACTTACATGTTACAAAATTACTTTATATTTATAAAATTATTCTATATGTAAAAAATAATACCTAATATTTATTAACCTTTAAACCAAGATACTACACTTTCTTTGGCATTAGTAAATTTGCTACCTATAGATTTCCAAAAACCTGACTTTTCTTCTGGAACCTCAACTGTAGTAGCAATTGCATCTTTCTCTGGAACAGCTACTTGAGGTGCAACTTTTTTACTTATTTGTGACTCCTCAAACACTGGAGCAGGTTCTTCTTCAGGCTCTCTATTTGGCTTAATGTATTGATTCCTGCCTTCTTTGGGAATTTCACTTGCTGGCTTAAAATAATCTGGGTCTTCCTTAGGTTCGCCTTTATACTGATTGTTAACTTCAAAAGTGTCAACCATTTGATCTTGATTATGTTGGTTATCATCATTGCTGAATGTTCCAAAATTTTCAAGTTGTTGCACATAACTATGGTCAAAACTATCCGAGGGTTGCCAAGAACTTTGTTGTTGCTGTTCTAAGTCTAAAGATCCCTGTAAATTTTGACTCACTGTTTGGTCTTGATTATGTTGGTTATCATCATTGCTGAATGTTCCAAAATTTTCAAGTTGTTGCACATAGCTTTGGTCAAAACTATCAGAGGGCTGCCAAGAACTTTGTTGTTGCTGCCCTAAGTCCAATGATCCCTGTAAATGTTGACTAAAGTCTTCGAATTGTTGATCCATATTTTGCTGCTCAATTTCTAGGGGAGCTTTCTCGAAGTTGTTACCGAGAAGTTTTTGATTGTCATCAAACTGTGAAATTTCTTCATTTTGTTTATTGGTAACTTCTTGATTCTGGCTTAAGATCTCTTTGTTGATAATATTAGTATGCATATTTTGCAGTTCATCAAAGTTCTTCTGAGTGCTACTACTACTACCAATTAATTTATTGTACTTAACTGTTGTAGATGAGGTTTCTGCTTGTAGGTTATTTACATAATTATTTTCTTGATAATTTTTTTGTATTGATCTTCCTTCCTCGATTTTTTGAGTTTCAGTATTTTCTTTGTGAGAGCTATGATAATCGTTATTGTTTTGGTGTTCATTTGTCAGACTTAAAGATTCTATTTCTTCTGGTGTTTTATATAGGTTTGTAGGGAATTTAGGAATAAGTATAGCTGTATTATCTGTATCATCTACTATTGTTTCTTCTGCTCCAATATCCCCACGCCCAATATCAACGGGACCTTGAGGAATAGTACTATGTTGAGGAACATATTTTGGTATGTTTGTTTGTGTAGTATATGTATCTTGAGTAGGTTTTCGTGTATATATTTTGTATGTAGTTGTTTCTTTCTCATGGTGGGGATGTTCTGTTGTTGAGGTTTTTTGTATATCATTAGAAGCAGGTAAATTAGAAACACTGTCGCCGTGAGCACTTTGTGTATGCTGCCCATCAAATTTATCCCAACTGTGATATGATGATTGTGTAGATAGAGATGATTGTTGTTGTTCGGAACTATCATTTTTAAGGGAACTTTCTATTCTATCTAATTTGTTCCATAAATTCAAAAGGGGTGAAGCATCATAATCTTCGTCATTCAAACTACTTGTAAGAGTATTTTGGTTATGATTTTGTTGAAAAGAATCATGTTTATGGTCTGTTTGTATGTAACCTGTATTGTAATTATTATTGGTAACTTCTTTGTTGTTATAAAATTGTTGTGCTTGTTCATGCACCAAGGTGTGATCAGTGAGTATTTGATCAGGGTAATTTTCCTGGAATACGTTCCAAAATTGATTTTGCTGGTCAATTTTTTCATCTTTTTGCTCTGTCATTGTTTCCTTTTGATCAAAAGAATGTGTCAACTGTGCTGTATTGAAATTATTTATGACATTCCAGTTCTGAGTTTCTGAATTATGTTTATTATCAATTTTATTTTGATTTGTTGTTGGTATAGACGTGAGATCATCTTCGTTTGCCGATTGTTCATGAAAGTGTTGTTCAAATTTGTCATCTTGAGTTTGTTGTGTTATATCACCTAATAAAAAGGTGTTATTATGAATTTTGTTGTATAAAGATAGACAGATTTTATTAGTTACAAAAAATGGTTAGTTACCAATATATTATGTTAAATATGAATAGTGAAGTTAGAAATGAAATGCCATATTATACTATTAATTGTTATAATTTAAAAGACAAACACAATAACAATTATCTTATAATTAAAAGCATTAGTAAGAACACAACATTGGCAGTCTTCATTCGAAATTTATACAAAACTAAATTAACTTACTTGGTGCTTGCTGATCAAAGCTTTGTAATGTATTCCATTCATTCTGGACTCTCTGTCCCATATTTTGATGTATTTCCGATTGATCTTGTATCTGTTGGCCTGAGAATTGAAGATTGTCCCATTTGTTCTGTGTTTGTTGTCCTTGTTCTTGTAAATCGCCCCATTGATTTTGAATTTGTTGACCCACATCTTCTTGATTTGGCCATTGATTGTGACTAGCCTGGCCAAAATCTTCAGTCTTATCCCATTGGTTTTGTGTTTTTTGACCCAAGTCTTCCAAATTGTCCCATTTGTTTTGACCAAATTGTCCGAATTGTTGGGTTTGTTGACCCAAATCTTCTAAGTTTTCCCATTTGTTCTGTACCTGTTGGCCAATGCTCATATCTTGAAAAGCTTCTAACTGTTGCTCTTGCTCTTGATCGTTGTAATATGCTTTAGGATCGGGTGAACGAGCTACGCGAATGTGGCCATTTTCGTCACAATCACAATCAATACCGTCTTGGGTGAACCTTTGTTGAGCCTGTTTATATTGAGCGCCATATTGATGAGATGACAAAGCATCTTGATTTTTAGAGGCAGATACAAGCCTTTGAGAGGCAACGTCACCACCTACTGGCTTAATTACATAAGGATCTCCTCGTCTTTCCCACGATTTGTGATAAGAGTATGAAGAATGATAACTTTTCGGCTTAGTGCTTAAATCTTCAACAATTTTATTAGCATCAACTGCGTTTTCCTGTTGGGCTCTGTGTGCACCAAGTGTGTAAGCATTTGAAAGAGCTGCTGCGGACGAACCTTGAGTTTGGGATTCAGAATATCTTGATTTGCTCAGTGACGATGACTTTGTGTTGGCAATGTAACTATTTGCTTGAGCAAGATTAGCACTGCTAGAGTGTGCATTGCTTATATCTGATGTACTTAACTGGCTCTTAGCATTTTGTAACAAATGTGCGTCATCATATAGTTCACTACTTTTCGGGAATGGATTGTCCGTTGGTATAATTGTTACGGGCTGCGAATTGTGTTTTTCCCATTCTTTGCGGTAACTGTATGATGATTCGTAATGTTTCGGTGCGTTTACAGGTTGTATGTAAATCCGCCCGCTAGAACCATCTAACACCTCAGCTTCACTATCAATACTATTTTTATTATAGGATTTACCGCTATATGCAACAACATCTTGGGATTTGATGGGAACAACATAAATACGACGTGGCTGCAAATCCACTATGGGCAACTCAGTTGGTTGTCTGCCATATAAATTAGCATCATACGTATTGTGCAAATTTGATTGCCTGTGATCGTATTGGTTTTGAGCCTGATTTCTAACTTGAGAATAATATTTTAAGTCACTTCCAGAAGCCTCTTGATTTCCGTAACTGTATTGTCGGTTTGCTTGATAATCTTGTGCATGAGCATTTTCTTTTTGTGCAAATTCATTTGAATAATCGGCAGCTTGATAACCTGAATGCAGTCTAGAGCTTTTAGTAAAACCACTGCTGTATCCAGCATTTTGCGCTGCTGAATATGTGTGTCCTCTATATCCGGTGTTTTGAGATGTTAAAGAAGAATGGGAAGCTCCTAATGACTCGCTCTCCTCAAAATTTCTTCCCTTGAGATTACTCAAATCATAGTGTCCAGATCCAAATATTCCCCTGGAATTCGCTGCAGTGTATACGCTGCCAGTCCTTGTTTTAGCGCCTTCGCCCAATTCACCTTCAACTTGACGTACGGCCGTACTCATTTGATGTTGCGCTAAGCCATCCATATTATGTGCCCTCTCGTAATTACCTCCCATGTTACCACGGCGGGCCCCATAAAAACCGGATTTATCGCCATCATCTGATGAACTCCTTGAATATTGGAAGTCTTCAGTCTCTTTATATAGCTCTGGTCTAGCAAAAGCTACCACCGCAACAGATGCGATTATTAATAGGCGCCACATTGTGGACCAATATATCAGAGTCTGTAACAAATATATTGTCAAGATTACTATTAAATCACTATATTAATAAAAATTGTATACAATTTTATTATAAACTGTTGCATACTTGTACATTATAAGGCGGTATAAGATATTTTCAGATAACTAATTAAATTAAATTGATAAAATTAAACGATTTCATTGAATAGGTACATTAAATGCGACGAACTCTCGAACGAAAAAATATCAATTTATTTTATATAACTAATTTAATGTTAGTTAATTATTATAATTATTATTATTTAAAACGAAAATGTATTTAACATCATACATGAAATGAAATTCAGTCAATATCAATATAATATTTTTTTACTTAATTGTTGAATATTTATCCTAATTTATGAAAAAAATATTAAAGTATTATAAAGTAAACTTACATTTGAAATCAATACACCATACAACACAAATAACTACTAGAGACTACTAGAGACCAACACACCGAGGTATTTTTCTGAACGCACTGACATTGCCTGCGAAGGAGACTTCAATTTATTTAGCTTTTAATATTATATCTTCGTTGAGATAACCCTCTGGCCGGTCATGACTGATCTTTTATTCTCAGAAGTGTGGACATGCAAAATACGACAATCCGCATAACGTCGCACTTGTCGAATTATATGACAACATATTTATTAATATTTGTGATGACAGACAGACACCTGAATCATTACAAACCACCTACGTTTAGATTGAATCTTATTAGCACTTTATGAAAATCCAATACCGGAGTGCTAATAGTTTTGTTTCAAATTAACAAAACTTTAAATTGACCCAAGTCAATACTTTAATAATTTTGTTAGCGTGGTGTTCATTATAATATTTCAATCTTAAAACATCGAAAGTATCATTGTATTCAAATCATAACTACTCCAGTGTTTGTTTTGAAGTGAATCATGTTGTATGATTATTAATAAGCATTACAACACAAAGTGTTCAAATATACAGTTCAATATTTTCCTTAATTTATTAAAAAATCTCAGAGCGTTAATTCAGCCTATTCTGTTACCATAGCAGAAACACTACGGGGCTATCGGGAACAATCATGTGTGATTTTGGCTAAATTCCATCTACAATAAGCCAGGCGGATGTTATTACGATACATGCAGCAATATCAATTAATTATTTATACATATGTATATCGTTTTTATTATTTTTCTACGACATCCCAGTCTAGTCATGAAGTCAGAGCAATGACTGCTTATTAATAGGTATGAACAGTTTGTAAATAAATAAATAAAAATCTGTTTAATTTATTTGCACGCTCGACGACTGTCTTGTATTGAAGTCCCAGGTCCCGATGCTTGTACCACTAACCAATTTACCCATGAAATAGTATACGGCATAGGTACTTCGTATCTACATACTCCAAAATATGATCATTTTAAAAAATTTGTAACCTCGCAGCAACTTATTCTTGTATTATTATAATAAATCATTTATTCTTAATATATCTTTATTGATACTGTGACATTGCTCCTGTTTTATTATGTAGGTCATTCAATCAAGGATAAAAAACAGAGAGAGTTATAATTAATTTATGTTGTTTGTATGTCCATCTGACCTAAGAAAATAATATCAAGAAAAAAAACGGTATCAAATAAACTATATATTCACGCTTATTGAAAAATGAAGCATATAAAATTATAAATATCAATTCGGATTTGGTAAAAAAAATTTCCTGTAGGAGCGGATTTACCAAAACCAAAGAAAACATGAAATGAAAATGAATATTGTCGGGTATAACTGGAACTGTCCTTGGTACGATGATTAACGTGTAAAACAGAAGGGGCCGGGCAACTGGGTTCGGTCTTCTTATGTAGTAGGGATCAAGAAGGAAAATGTTTCATACTCATTGGTTTAAGAAAAATATCAATACATTTTTTCATATCCATGTCATTCATATCTATTCGTTGATATATGAATTGAATACCAAAGTTTGAAAATATTGCATACACTTTCAGAAACCACCTACCACAGTAAGAATATTCGATCGTAATGATTACTACAGTGTTCATGGCTCGGACGCAACAACTGCGGCGAGGGAGGTGTTCTCATCAATATCCAATATCAAGAAAATGGGTATCGAACCCAATCGCCTGGATTATCTCGTGCTTTCGAAAGGAAACTTTGAAATATTGATTCGGAAACTCTTACTGGTAAGTAATTCAATTAATATAATTATAATTACGAAATCTAGTTTGTTTGTTTATCTTCAGAGCTATAATATAAAATCTTCTTCAAATTGAACTCACGAAGAGTTCAATTTATACAAAATAAAGTTACATTAAATTTATTTTGTATAAATTAATATTAATTTATTATTTACATTTACCTTATTTCCAATTTAATCAATTAATGTTTATTTTTTTCGTTGTTAATACTCGTGCCGCAGTGTTGTTATCAATACAACACAAATGACAATGTTTTTTAAGTGTAACTGTTGTGACCCGCATAGTGATGGTTTTCTTAAAACAAACTAAGATAAGATGTATAAGAATATAACATCATACAAAAAGCGTTTCTGATACAATAGATTGAAATGTATTGGTCCGGGAGCCAGCAGCAGATTTTATGACCAAGTTCCTCTCAAGCGGTAATTAGTAAAATGCATCAAAGTATAGTATTATGAAGCCTCGTGAACGTCAGCTGGAGCTCGGTTGGGGGGAAGAGCGGTTGTAGCCTCCCGTATCAGCTGACGGTTTTTCCACCAAGATACAGCCAGCTGACATATATATTTATCCACAGTTACATATAAGCTATCATCAGGTAAATTTTTGTTTGAGAGGAAATAACGGAAAATAAATTTTTCCTTAAATTTAACTTTCATGTTCGAGACACCAGCTGACGTATAATACACCATGTTGTAATCAGCTGACTATTTTTTTTCGTTGAGATATTGGGTTAGCTACAATTTGACAAATTTTTAGCAGAGAGGAAATGAATGAATGAATGTATTTTTTTTCCTATGTGCGTGGGAGGCTACAACCGCTCACCCCCCCAACCGAGCGCCAGCTGACGTTCACGAGGCTTTATAATACTATACTCTCATGCGTCTGACGAATTATCTCTTGAGAGGAAATAGTTAACCAAATTTGCACCTGGCTCCCTAACCATATGAAATACTGGGAACTTATTATTTTTTGAATAAATGAATAACTAGACCTTCGTAATCATCATTTGCGTAGTGCGCCCAAAACACCATGAAATCAATATTTTCTTGTTTATCTGAAGGATTAGAGATATTGTTTTATTCTTGACTTACGCAGATTAAAGATATAAGCTGCGATGATATAAGCGAACCAATCATACCAACCAGTAATTTGTAATCTAACCTCAATACAGATTATCCGATTTTCTCGAAATTTTACAAAACGCAATCAGCTCAAAAAACAAAAAGCTCTTTTCTCCAAAAACCTTTGGCTATAGAAATAAAATTTTGTATGATTTACGTGTTAAAAATGCAGGTACGTCGCTACAGAGTGGAAATATATGTGTCCGAGGGGTCTACAAAAGGCAATGAATGGTTTTTAAAGTATAAAGGGTCACCAGGATGTCTCTCACAGCTTGAAGAAGTACTGGGCGAAGGTCTTGGTTCATCAAACGACAATGGACCCTGTTTAATGTCTGTTAATATCAAAACTGATGCAGTTACTAAGGTATTTTAATAGTTGTAACTTATAAGTTTAAATCTGATAAAGTTTTTTTTCCTATAATTATTGTATCATGTGGTGATTATAAATTCAATTAAAGTTAGCACTAAAATGTTGGTTTGAAGAAAATGTTATCTTCAATCATAACTTATTTTTAACAAGCTTATAATATAAACAATAACACAAAAAAACGATTGCACTGTAATAAAACCATATATCATTTTTACATATTAAAACTTATTGAAAAATAGAAAAGGAAATTAAAATTTAATACATTTAATATGGAAATCTTTAATAGTACGTATTTTAATAATATGTAGAAATAGTGAAATGGGAAGAGATGTTCTAATTATTTTAACTAATTAATTCCAACATAACATATCCATATAATGGTTCATACAATTAAAATCATTTCTATATTAGTAAATACTGGCTAAAACAACCAAAGCGATACGGTCAACGTATTTTCACTATCTTAAACTTGACCATGACAACTGATAATACAGATACGTATGTGCTTGAATCTTGACCCGATGTCAAAAATTACGGATTTACGAGAACAGTGTTTAGATAAATAAATGCACAATAATAACTTTTGCTTCTATCTTTCTTAGAATAAGATATTTTTCTATGTTTGTTTCTGGTATTTTTATTTTGATTTTATATGGGTAAATAATATGAACTAAATTGGTTTTCCTGTTTTGTCATGTTTTTTAGACTTTTTGTTAGATTTTTTTTCTATTATCAAGTAAACGTATATGTTATAATGTTACTGTTGCCTGATGTAATATCGAATCATCAAGAAACTATATATAACTTGCTATCAAAGAAAATTTTGCAATAAAAATTAAGGCTTCACTAACCTTCGCTAACCGCAATATTAAGGATTTTACCCATTCATAAAAAACTTAAGGAAAATAATGATAAATAGCTAGAATTCGTTTGTTTGACCTTTCGCCAAACATTTACACAGCTCATTCACCCTTTAAATTATTATGTAAGTAATACATTAATATAAATTAATAACAACCATAAAGTCAGTAAATTCCAGCGCAGATTCGTTGAAAATCACGTCATAACGATGTAAAACCCTATTAGTGTTTATAAGCTGAGCCATATATGAGTTTTCATTTATATCCCGTGTAGATATATAATATAACGTGCTGGCCACGGACAATTCGCTATAGCGAAAATTCGCGCGGCGCGACTGGCGGCGCGTCTTGCGAATGAATCAAATGTATGGAAATGTACTGGGCATGCCACGCGCAGCGGCGACCAGCGAGACGACCGGCGAATTTCCCCGAGCGAATCGCGCGGCACGACTAGCGATCGAAATTCGAAACAAATGTATGAGTTATTACGGCGCAGGCCACGGAGTCGAGCGGCAGACGCGGCGACTACTCCCGGAGCGAACTTAATTTAAAATAGTTTGTTTTTTTTTTCGCGAAAATGGAGACGGAAGCTTTTATTGCAGAAATTCTAGCTAGACCAGCTATTTGGAAGTCTAGCCACCCGCAACATAATTTTTCATCATGCCTATATTTTTCATATTTTTGGTGGAATTCTCCGTCTGTAACACGATTTCTATTTAATTCGTATTAATATCTTCCAAACATTAAATCTTGAGCAAAAAAGCTGCTACTCTCCAAACAACGTCGAGCTAACTTTGATAAAGCCATCTCGTCTCCTCGTCTACACTGGTCGCGGCGGCGAACGCAACTGCCCGTGGCATGCTTACCGCGCCGCGCGAATCGCCGCGCCGCCCGTCGCGCCGTCGGTCGCGCCGCCGGTGTCCGTGGCCAAGGTGTAAGAGCGACTAGTAACATATTTCTATAGTTTTTATTCCCACGAAAACCATCTTATTAAAAATATTTAAATTTTAAATATAATTTTCCAAGTTAACATGATGATGTTTCAACATTATTATATTCCAGGGTCGTCTTTTAGGAGTAGCGTGTATAACAGCGAATGAATATCAGATGTCTGTATCGGAATTTACAGATGACGATTTGCTTACTCAATTGGAAACTATAACTGTACAAATGGCGCCTTCTGAGTGCCTCGTGCCACAAACCGAAAATGATGATGTGAGAAATTAATTTTTAGAATTGAATATGACTTATGAAATTAGATAAAATTGAAGTATTGTTAAATTATTGAACTTAACTATATATTTATCCCTATTAACTTATCAAATTTCCATCCTATTGGGATATTACGTATTTACGATTTCGCTATCTTCGTAGTTTATTTTAGCTAAAGTAATTGGCTCGGAATTACGTGAATTTTCAAATAACATCACACTTATTCATAACTCTAAATTTCTTTGTGCTTTATAACAATTAATAACTTTTCCTTTTTCATCTTGTATATTTCAGTACAAAGCGCTTAAAAAAGTGATGGACCGGGCCAACGTTACGTTGACCAAGTTGAAAAAAATAGATTTTTCCAACGAAGGCGTTATTCAGGATTTGAATAGGCTTCTCAAATTTAAAGATAATCAGCAACAAGACGCTAATGCTTTTCCAGAGACTACATTGAATTCAGCTATGGCAAGTCTTGCCGCGGCAATTAGATATACTTCGTTGTTAACTGATAGCACTAACTTTGGAAGGTAAGTTCAGTTCACCGTATCAGCGATTCTTTTTTCATATTTAAAATTTTTGAATCATTTCTGTGTGGAAGGTAAGTATTAAATAAATAAATAACTTGTTTACATTTAACAAAATAATATATTCGCTTAAACTTTTCTGAAAAAGCTATTTAGTCGTAAAGTAGGTACCTAGTACATTGGTAGTAGGTACATCCCAAAAATAATTGACTGAAACTGTTAAAATAATTCTATTTTAAAAATGCATTTAAATCGGCTGATTGGTAGTTTTAGATAGGTAACTCATCTCTTCTGAAATAAATCTTGAAAGCTATAATAATTAATAAAAGTCTCATGAGTGTATGATTAACATTACAACTAATAACTATTTTAGTTCGAGGTTTTTGTATGGATGGTAATCGTAATTATCTCTTACGTATAAAGGAAGTAAATCTATAATTTCAATGATAATAATAATTTCATTTATAAACAATTATTATTAATAACATTGGCTCGTGCTTCTAGAAACTTCGACACGGATGCTTTTAATAATAATTAATTGCAATAACGTGTAGATGACCTAGTTATTATCAACCAGTAAGTTACTGTTTCTGAACGATAAAGAAATTGTGTTTGGAAAAATACTTAATTAACGTGCTGCTGTAATAATATTTTAAAGAGTAAATCTTCATTGTTAGGCATTAAATATGATCAGTTCATTCTCTCTCTATCTCTAACAATTTTCTTTACTAAATATGAATATTTGAGGAATTCTAATATCGGTTCCACTACATCATGAATCGAGCGAAAAAATTGCACATGATATGTATGCGGTTATTTGCAGTAGGTTTCTTGTTAACTTAGTCAAAATTATCTTTTCAAAAAGACTAAAAATCTAAGTATAATAAAAATTAAACATCATATATATTTGTGTATTTTTTTATTTCAGATTTCGCATAAACTCCATAAAAGCGGAGTGCTACTTACACTTAGACGCAGCGGCATTAACTGCACTGAACGTACTTCCCGAACTAGGCGATACTTCGCACGCACCTGCGCGTAGTTTGTATGGTTTGCTCGATAGATGTCGTACGCAACAAGGAAAAAGGTATGTTTTTTTATATATGTATAAATTTTAAAGTGAAAACTTCTTTAGCGACGTTGAGCACTTTTTCTGTTATGGGTATAAAATCTTAAACTCGCGTCAGGACGCGTGACCTGATCGAAAAAGCGTAAGACGGATACCATTCCAAAATATCAAACATGCTCAACGTTAATAATCAAGTTTTCACTTCTGCCGGCACTCCCGGAGTGCAACCCGTCTGTTTTTTTAACATGCTTAATTTTTTCAAAGACATTTTGCCTTGATAAAGTAGCTGTGGCTAAAAGTTATTTCTCTGTGCATTCGCACAATATTTGTATGATTATGAGTTTTGTATGATTTTTGTGATGGAGATAGTCAGGGAGGCTAAAGGTGATATAGGCTAATAATAAGCTACATTTACCGCAGTGAAATATTTAATGCCCATATTGCCCATGGGAATTTCCGTTGATCACGCGGGCGTAGCCTCGGGTGGAATATTAGTAATATAAAGGTCAAATTTAAGAAATTATAAAGTCAATGTTATAAATATGAGGAAATATATGGGGTAACCACAAATCATGATGTAATTCAAAAAATATGGTTTTACGTAAGTATATGATGATTCTGGTCAATTTTTGAATTACCTTTTATTGAACCGGAAATATGTCGAATATTTTAAATATCGACGCCCCCGGGGAATAAAATCGTAATAGACAAAAGGAAATTTTACAGGACGAGCAAAAAACCGTTATTCTGTTTTAGCTCATAAACTAATCGGCCTATATTAACATACAATACATCATTATTTTCCGTATTTTTTTTTCTTAATAAGTAGCTATAATAAAAAAATATATAATGTATACTTTTAAAGTTATTACAAAAAATGTATAATACTGATTTTATATTTAAGTGTATCCTAAGTAACGGCACATAACGATTTTATTCTCGTGAAATTGTAAAATCATGAAAACTATATCCCTACATTACGATGTTTTTCTACATTTTTTTCATGAATGAATGGTTATTGTAATAAACTAATACAATTTTGTTCTTGTAAAAGCTACCAGTGTCTTTTTTCGTATAGCTATATAACGATTTTGTTTTTGTATAAATGTGCTTAGAGAGTTCATCGTAATATGCAGTAATGTTTATGAATTTTGGTTATAAATTATTGTAACACCACTAGGTACTTGGTACTTCGAGGGTGCTTTTCTACACTCAGTCACATTGTAAAAACTTAAATAAAATAAACAATGAAGTAAGTATAATAAACATAATTTTTATTTATGAAAATCACAATTGTTACAATAGGCATTAATCAGTCTTAGTTCTAAAAAATCAATCAGCCTGTTTCATTGCTCTCACTGTCACAGTCATCCTCACCTAAAACGGCTTCAGTATTATTTGTGCTTATCAGCGAATTGTAAAAACTGTGATAATGGAGAGGTATGGCGTTAATCCTACAAAGACTCAATAGGTCTTCGTGTAGAGCTTTAGAAATTGGAACTGGACCGTTATAAGCTGGCTGTAATGTCACGTCATCAGCGATAGACGAAGTTGCTGTGGTAGAGGCAGATTTTCGTTTTCTAGTGTTTTTAGTTGTAGTTGATCTTATATTCATTTCAATATAGTCGTCATCATAATCATATTATTAAAAGTAAACAGATTGTGGATGTGTATGGGCAACTTTTATTTCTTTTATCTTTGACCAGTATATTTTGTTACCTTTTGCATCATTTAGCCAATTTTGTCCAGTAATCAATGATTTTATGTCATAAAAATTGTCTTGTCTCATTTTCTTGACTTTGTATTTTTCACCACTTTGTTTAGCATTCATAACTATACCATATAAGTGATCAGGTGTATAAATTTGTTTATTTTTCATTGCTCGTTCTACGCATGCATGCATTTTGGCTGTGGCCAGATTCAAAGAAACGATGAAAAATTTCCAGTTTGAACTTATTAGCAGCAAACAGATAAGGGGCAAACACAAATCTTATTTTGTTCTGTCCTGCGCAACCATCAGAATAAGATGAAATTTTATTTAATTTTATTTATAAAATTATAAAGAGCTACCTATCTCTATTGATCCTCTTTTAGCAATTTGCAAATGCCACATATAATAGTATCCTTTCTTTCTTGAAGCATCGAAAACTGAAGTTGAAAAGTGAAGTTATACACAGGATACTTCCGTTTATAATGGAATATTCCTACCTCTGACTGAGGTACGCCTAAAACATTTTCTAAATCAAAAATTGCTAGATTTAAGTTTGCGTTAAGATTTTCCTTTTCTGAATTTTTGATTTCACGAATTCTTTCTTTATTATGTATATGTTTTGTGTATTTATCTTTGAATGATTCCTTATGTTCGCCTTCTGCTTGTTCATAAAGCGTACAAGTACCACATAAATCCTTCTTAGGATGAAAAAAAGAATAATTAAACTTTGTATTAAAAATAGTCTCATACTGCCTTTTGGTAGCATCTTAACATCACTATACCTTGTTGCCTTGGGCTTTTATCGCTATTTATAATTATAACCATCTCGTTGGGGCTTAAATTAGATCTATTTTGAGGCTTTAAAGTCTTATTTATATCAATATTAACATGTTTTACGTCGATTATGCTATGTACAGAACCTTTATTATTCTCAAAAGGAACTAATGTTTCATCGAGGTTTCTATCATCTGAGTCTAAAATAGTATTATCTTCCTGTATTGTGCAATCAAACAGAGTCGGCGTATTCGATTTACTTTTACTGGCATGAATAATATACCCATCTGGCGAAGCAATAAAATCAACACTGTCTAATATAAAAGAAAGGTTTGATACTGATGTTGGTGTTCTTATAAGCTGGTGATTAATAATGTCAATATAATCTGCACCAGAACTGGATAGCATTTCATTTTCAGTAGAATTTTCACGAGTTAGGTTTACTTTTTGTAGTTCACATATATCTAAAGATGGTTCCTGTACATTGTCACCTTGTTCCCCGTTAGATGTAGTCGGTACGTCTAAAATATTAACAGATATTATTATTATACTTAAATTAAGATAAAAAAATACAACAAACTCACGTTTTACATATTGAACAGGTATCTACGTACCAATTAAAACTTTTGTTGCTATGCCGTCACATGGGAGAATATCAGGCATTTCAACAACATTAATATCTTCAGACCCTGTAATGAAATAATTATTGAAATAAACAATATGTATGTTTATAATATACAGAACGCATAATACCGAAGGAGGTGGGTATTTAACTAAATAAAAAAATAAGCTGGTAAGTGTACGAATACCCTCCTTTTAAATTTTTATTTCAATAATATACCTATTTACGTAATAATTAAAAAAATACTTACCACTTTCACCTCCCTCAACCATTTTAAGAATTCTTCTAGCTCGTAATCCGTTATGCCGATATTCCATGGTTATATATTATTATAATTATCACAGAATACTAATTATTTTTATTTGTCACATCTCAACGACTTCAAATAATTACGCAATGATTGATTATTGTGCATGATCACCGCGCCGTCCGCGCATAGTAACTTGTAAAAACTTGTCGAAATTCGAGCGAAAAAGACAATAATAACCAAATACTACCTATATTATTAGAAGGAGAAAAAAATAGCATCACATTATTACATGTTTTTAAATTCATTAAGAATATTGTAATAGATGTTTACGTGAAATAGTATTGATAATTATGTCAATAATAAATAGTGTCCGACCGAAACTGGTTTCCAGGCCGAAACCGAAACCGAAACCGAATGTTCGGCCGTGGCTTCAGTTTCGGCCGAAACCGAAACCGAAACCGAAACTCACGTGGTCTAGTATGAAATTTCTAAAAATACTGAACTTTGGTGCATTTTACCTATTATTTTGCCTTAATTAGGGCATGAAAGGAAAACACAGTATATTAAATTTGTTGTAATCATTTATTTAATATAAAATAAAAAAAATAATATTCTTAAAATATTAATAGGGCGTAGGGATGTGACGACCCCATCGCCCACGGTTGGAATATCTAATGTTTACGTGACAATAGATATTCCACCCGTGCAATCAGTCAACCCGCAGGACACCTTGTGGCGGGGTGTCGGGGAGTAGCGACCCCGCGGGAACCGAGTGCTCCCGGGGGAGGCCCCTGTCTTCATCTCCGGCTCGCCTTCACCGGCCGGTCGGAGTGAAGCCTGACGAGGACAGGACCCCCACCTCTGGCTTGCCTTAACCGGCCGGCCAGAGTGGAGTCGCGAGAGCTTTTAGCTCGAAGGGTGGATGCGAAGCGTAAGTGGCGAGTGGGCACGTGATGCTGGACCCTCAGGGAGCGCGTGATCGTAGTTTAAAGTCCAGGGACGCCTCTCCACCCTTAGCTGCTCACAATATGTTGCCCCCTTGTCGCACTATTGCAGCGACTTATTTCGGGGGCCCATACAGTGAGAGGGCGAGTCACCACCTGCCAACAATTTTTTGCTATATCTTAGTAGAAAGGCAGGTGCCATAGTCTTCCATAGTCCTTAATTCCGGTCCATTAACATCCCATTCCATAGCCCAGTTTATTTTATTCCCTTATCTTGCAATAGTCCTACATCGGCCGCGGACTGCCTAGGACTGTATCTCTATAGTGCAGTCATGGGCAGGCTGCGGCTGGTGTCCCACAACACATTAAAATTCTCGAAAGGGCCTCTGCGTGTTGGATCCGTGTCCCCACGTAAGCCTTCCAAAGATCCGGGTACACTACGGCCAACGTAACTTGGCGGGCCTGAACTTCGCGCAGAAGGCTGCGCACGAACGTTTTTTAGGAACGAAATGGTGGCATGAGGCGGCGTGCGCGGGGCGGAGATCTAGGCTAGGGATTGACTCTATGTAAACACAATCATCCCTTTATTCGAACGAATATCGCAATCGATTTTTATCGATTTGAAATTTATTGATTTTTGTTTATATGAGATACTGAACGAAATAGCTTTACAAACTTATTGAATTTTGTCGTTAGTAAAAGAGATTTCGAGTTTAATAGCAAAAAAAAACTAATAACATTTTATTTTCATGGTTGTAAGACATGATTTAGTTAAATATCATTTATTTATAAACGACCACTACAATAAGGACTGATTGAGAATATTTGAAACCTATTATAAAATTAAATATAAATATATTTCGCAATTCAATTTCAATCGATTTGAAAAAAAAATCGATTAATCAATATCCTCAGACACGCATAGTGGACATCCCTTTTTGTTTACGTCGTATAACTTCGTGCATATTCGGCAATTCTCGGTACGCAATTATGTATCTCAGTCACACGTTAACATTGGTGTCGTGTTCGTGTCGCTATCTCTGTCTTGAGTACAGGCGGTTACAAAAGTTTTCGTTGAGTTGATCGTTATTATTTGTTATTATTATATTGTTGAGTGTTAAGTTTAAATTTGTTCGTGTTTAAGTTTGTTTTAGTGATAATTTGGAATATTCTACTTGGAATTTTGTATTATTCGCGAACAAAGATGCCACCAAAGCATAATATTGTTTTAAATCGCCAGGCGAGAAAAATAATATTCGATTTAACGCAGTATTTTAAAAAAGAAAAAGAAGAAGGCGTAAAAAATGTTGACAAAGTTTTATTAAGAGTTGCTGAGTGAATCCTGAATTCATTAGGTTATTTTTATTGCTTTATGTCTCATAGCGTTTTGATATTTATTTTATTTGTACTTGGTCTCTGTATAAGGAAATTTTTATTCGAATTTCAGTTTAAAAGAAATAAATGCCTATAACACTTTTTTTTACGAGTGTACATGCGCAAAAGTTCGTAGAGGCTATGTTCAGGCCCGCCAAGTTACGTTGGTCGTATTGTACTGTCCTTCTGGTGGTACCCGAGTATTATGGAGATGAGAAACAAATTTAATTTTTATTATTTTTTCAAATTAAGTTCTCGGTAAAATCAGTCATCTAAATCAAATCAGTAATTGTTACTGTTACTTTAAATACTAAGTTTTGGTATTTTGAGATCTTTCTCTTTATTAAAGAGTCTTTAATACTTTGGATTGGTATTTGTACTTAGAAGAATAATAAGTCTCTTTTAGGTACCTCTTATATAAAAATAATAATTATTAATTACAATTACACCCAGTTCTAATCTCAACATAGATAATCAAAAATTGTTTCCACCAGCGTGGGTCAACCAACGCTTTGACAGCGTCCGTCAAAGCGTTGTTCACAAAGTTCACTGAACTTGCGAAATAAGTTTCGGTTTCGGCAAAAGTTTCGGCCGATTTTGGCCGAAACCGAAACTGCGGCCGAAACTTGATTTTTGGCCGAAACTCGGCCGAAACCGAAACCGAAACCGAAAGTTCGGTCGGACACTAATAATAAAGCAGTAATATACGTTAACCGTTCAAGATTTACCAAAATAATTTAGGTAAAGCATGTTATTGAAAAGAATTATCAATTTATTTACGAGAATAAAATCGTATAATGCCTTACAGATTTCTCGCGACCTGCGTTCGTTCCATATTGAACGACTACGATGTTTTTACGGGAAGAATTTGCTACATGATTTCCGTAGAATAAAAATAAAAATTGTTATAACTTTATGAATTTTCTGTCAAAAAATCTAAAAAAATTCAGTAGGTACCATACGACACCATAGATGCCGAAAATGCAAAAACATTAAAAAAGTGGTAATAGCGCATAACCATTTTATTCCCCGGGGGCGTCGATATGATTCTTTTAATCCAATGAAATACAAACTAACTTTAATATCATAAACATTTTTCACGTTTATTGTTCATATGTCGCATTATAAATGATTTTTTCAGACTCTTAGCACAATGGTTGCGTCAACCGCTTCGCGATATAAATCTAATAAACGAACGATTGGACATAGTAGAGTTACTTGTGAATAATTCACAACTACGTCTACCATTACATGATGACCATTTACGAAGGATCCCTGATTTGCAAAGTTTAGCTCGAAGACTTACACGAAAGAAGGCTAACTTACATGATTGTTATAAGATATATCAGGTAAGAAATATTTTTTTGCAACTGATTCTTATAATATGTATTTATTTAAATGTTTAGTAGATTTTGATTTCCAATTTAACATAGTCAAACAAACCTTAATTAAAGATGATGAAGATTGTATGGCATGGCATTGTATGGCATGAAGATTGTAATAATAAATTTGTTGAAAAGTATAAAATTGATACGGTAAATATGATAAAATTTCATTTGGTATACTCTAAAAAAGAGTCTTACAATATTATTAAAAAGTAAAACTTAGCCAAACCACAAACATATTTTGCAAGTACCGAGTGTGATACACATGTAATGTTACTTATTAGAAGTTTAAAAAAAAAATCAAAATTATCTCAAAAACATGTAATATAAATATTTCAGGCTATCCAAAGACTGCCAGCCCTACTACAATGTCTCGCTGAATCAAACAGTCCGACTGTACATTCGTCTTTAACTGAACCAATATCTGAACTCAATGATGATTTGGACAAGTTTCAACAAATGATTGAAACCACTGTTGATATGGATGCTGTAGACAGAGGTTATTTGAAGTTATAGTAATAATCAGTTTAATAATTTGTTTGTTTGGTTTGATGCATTTGTAGGAATTTCTATTAATTTTCATATAAACATGATGGAAAACGCAAGTTCTAAGATACTTAAAATGTGTCAAGTTAGTTATAAAATTTCCCTTCCGATTAGGGCCCTTCTGGCCTCCTCCACTCAAGCGACAGCTCAAGCCGAGGTTCGTGGTCCCCGTCAAGGGGGGACGCCCTTGTGCATGTCGCTACCAGGGTGAACCTTCAGTTCACCCCCGCGTCCGCGTTAAAATGTAGAAGCCCTTCTGGCTAACATTGAGAGACACCACACAAAAAAAAAAAAAAAAAAAAAAAAGTTATAAAATATTATTGTTTAACTAATTTATAAGATATTGCAAGTATTTGAACATTTGAAATGCTGGAATTCCAAATCAATTGTTCACCACTATAGTCCTTTTCATTTAGGATGATTCCTGTGACACTTCATCGTGTTCCGAATTACGTATTTTATGTTTAAAAAGTCAAAATAATTTTAATGCACAATATTTTTATTTGATGGCGGCATTATTACCAAAAATATAAAAATGAAACATCTTAAGCTTATAAATCAAAAACAGTATTGTTTAGTTTAATATAATGAAAAATAAAATAAAATAACACAAAAATATAGTACCTACGCAATTCGTGTACATGAAATGGATCGTTGAAAAATCATAGAGTTGGAAAATCATATAATCGGCGCCCATCTTGTGATCATTTGTCAATCGAGTTAATCGTCTGTACGAGTACGTCAGCTTTGTATACAAGTTGCATTTTTATATTGATACTTTACGTGGTATTCTGTTATTTTTACTAATTGTTATTGTTGACTTTTTGTTGCTGTTGTTTGCTAAGTTTCCTTAGTTAATTGTTGGCGAAATGCCGAAAAAACTAATTTTGGTACTTTATTCAAATCGATTTCCTTTCCATATAGAATATTATCGATTATCGGAAACAATTGATACGATTTCAGTAACCGACATCTCTACACGTGTCAAAAATCGATGTGTCACAGAAATCATCTTAGGTGGAAAGGACTATAGTTTATTTCGACATATCACGGCACATATTTTTTAATTCATTGTCCTTCTAATCTGCTGTGAAGAATTTATTATCCACAACTAACTAATATAACTTCTAAAGTCTAAACTATCAATATAAATATTACATAGTAATATATCATTTATTTTTAAGGTGATTTTTTGGTAAAGCCCTCATTCGACGATCAACTCCAAACCCTTCATAAAGAGTTGGAAAAAATTCAGGCGTCTGCAGACAGAGAGTTAAACAAAGCCGCTAATGATTTAGGACTTGATGCAGGAAAGACGATAAAGCTTGAAAATAATCCACAGAATGGGTTTTATTTCAGGTACAATTTATTTATTAAATGCTGGATCTTTTTGATACATGTAGAATAAATAACAAGCTCAATATTTCGGTCAAGAGTTTCTCCAATACAAGCAGGCTATCAATCAAGTATTACTTTTGAAATTTTAAATTTCATGAAAAAAATGTGTCAGTGTGTACATTGCACATTTAAAATTCACTTCTTTTCTGTCTTAAAACAGTAATCGTCATTTAACCAATTACTTGTATTGTACACAATCCAAAATTAATGAAAATAATCCATTCATTAGGGTAACATTAAAAGAAGAGCAAGCGCTTCGCGGTAACAAGAAATACACAATAATAGATGCAGTTAAAGGTGGTGTGAGATTCAAGACCAGTAAATTGGAAAGTATCACTGAAGACTATGTTCAGACTAAAACTAATTATGAGAAGGAACAGGATAAAGTTGTGGCGGAAATCATTGGGATAGCAGGTTACAATTTAGAATTTCTAGAGATTTAGTGAACTAGTTTTATAATGCACTAGCTGCGCTCCGCGGTTCCACCCGCGTGGCTCCGCTCCTGTTGGTCTTAGCGTGATAATATATAGCCTATAGCCTTCCTCGATGAATGGGCTATCTACCACCGAAATAATTTTTCAAATCGGACAAATAGTTCCTGAGATGAGCGCGTTAAACAAACAAGCTCTTCAGCTTCATAATATTAGTATAGATGTGTCCTATAACTTTAACCTTTTCTATTTAGAGTCCCAGGCTTAAGACAGTAAATGAGCAACCTATTGCATTTTCTAATCCACCTACATACAATATTTGAGCCATTCAATAAGGCCGCGAAACAAGTTGATTATTCACATCAATTTTCAGATGCATAATTTCTATACTAGAGAATTAATTAGAAGCTTTGTTTGAACAAGTTTATTTTAGAAACTCGGCCAGTGCTTACTGACAGTTTGAGCGAGTGCTATTTTAGACACTAAATACTAATACAATGTCCCATACATAACCTAACAAACAATAACTTACAGCCGGCTACTCCGAGTGTCTGTTCTGTCTGTCCCACATAATATCGCGACTGGACGTGCTAGTATCGTTCGCTGTAGCAGCCACCACTGCGCCGTATCCATACACTCGGCCAGTGCTTACTGACAGTTTGAGCGAATTAGTACTAAAAGAAGTAAGGCATCCGTGCTTAGAAGTGCAAGAAGGTGTGTCGTATATACCGAATGATCTGGTGTTTAAACGAGGTATGTTTGGTATAAACATTTTTTGTAAAGGTTTTTGTGGAATTGTATTTAATGACACAGATGCCGTACAAAAATGGTGGTCCACAAAGTTGGAATTTATTTTTATTTTCCGACAATTGCCGGGGTAAATTTGGTCATTTGATTTTGTACGGAATCTGTGTCATACTATTTCTATACTGCTTTTAATCCATTATTCTGCAACGCCGTACAAAAATCATGGAGACAAGGGGAAAAAATCTCTACCTGTACCTTCGAATTCTCATCTGCACTCAGGTGGACAGCTTACAAGTGTCGGCATAGTGCTGAATCTTATTATTTTATGCTCTTATATCGTTCTAGATAGGTCACCTGGTGGTTCGAATGACTCATAATTTTTTCAACATGGGCCTGTAGTCTATCAGTCTATTTTCGAAAATTTTAAATATAAATTTTACAGATTTAATAAAAAGTCTTTATTTCTAGGACCTTTTCATAACTATTTTACTCTAAAATATATTTCTACATTAAAACATATTTTTCCAGACTCATGTCTCATGCACATCGTAACAGGCGCGAATATGGGCGGCAAATCCACGTGGATGCGTTCATGCGGTATTGCCGTACTATTGGCACATACAGGGTGTTTGGTCCCAGCGGCTATGGCCCATGTCCCATTGATGAGGGCATTGTGCGCTAGAGTCGGGGCCAATGATAGAGAGGATAGGGGACAAAGCACTTTTATGATGGAGATGATCGAGTCTGCTGCTATTTTGAGGGTATTTATTTTTTTGATTATTGGCCCATACAGGGTGTTTGGTCCCAGCGGCTATGGCTCATGTCACATTGATGAGGGCATTGTGCGCTAGGGTCGGGGCCAATGATAGAGAGGATATGGGACAAAGCAATTTCATGATGGAAATGATCGAGCCTGCTGCTATTTTGAGGGTATAAAATTGTCTATTAGATGTTCAAGTCAAGACAGTTGTAAACTTATGATATAACATTATGCTAATTAGTAGGATAGTTAATGCATATTCTCGTTGCCTTTAAAGTAATGTAAGATTTTATAGTGTACTAGCTTTCCGCCCGCGTTATCAAAGAAAAACCCGTTCCCGTAGGATTTCCGGGATAAAACCTATCCTATGTCCTTTCTCGGGTATCAAAATATCTCTATACCAAATTTCATGCAAATTGGTTCAGTAGCTAAGGCGTGATTGAGTAACAGACAGACAGACAGAGTTACTTTCGCATTTATAATATTAGTATGGATTGTATAAACTTAAAATTTTATTTAAAAGACAATGTGATTTAATAATTATTTTACGTATCAATGTAAATTATAATAAAATTCATAATAACTCATCTAAAGGTTATTAATTAACGGCGCGAGACTGGTACATATTATGTGTATTCAATGAGAATATTTTTTTATTTTATAAATCGCTGCATAGCGATAAAACCGCCAATTGTTTGAATGTATTCCTAGATTAAGTTTTATTGTAACTTTCAATAGCAAGCAATAAAGAATAAATAAATAAATGTTTTAAATTGTTTGTAGACCGCTACTCCAGATTCCTTGGTGCTTGTAGATGAACTCGGTCGAGGAACATCAACGTATGAGGGCTGCGGTATTGCCTGGGCTATTGCAGAGTATGTTACTGAAATTAATAAAAGAAATCAATATAACAAACATTTTTCTAGGTTTATTTTTTAATTTTATTTTGACTAAATGTTTATTCAATAGGACTGTATGATAGTATATAGTCAGTTTGCGTTGTCTTAACACATTTGACAATGGTACATGTTTTTATGGCAATTTAATTATTCAACAGAAAAATATCATTTTTCCATAATACCAGTGATTAAGGTTTAGAAATTATAGACAGCCTCCTTTTTCTGTTTCTGGATTTTTCTTTCGTAGTTTATTTAAACGTTAAAAAAGTTGTTTCTCTAAATGGGACCATCGATAAATAAATGAACCTTTTAAAATGACATTATAACACTTGGAACGCAAACAAATTTGCCAAATCAACCAGAACTAAAAAATTCCAAGTTTTCACGCTCAAAATATGTTCACAGAAAATTAGCAACGGAAAGCAAATGTTTCTGCCTATTCGCGACCCACTATCACGAACTAACTCGACTGCCGAGCTTACATCCAAATGTGATAGTGAACTCGCACGCAGAAGCCTCAGTGGTTAACCAACAGTTGTTACTCTTGCATAAAATCGTCCCCGGACCCGCTACACATTCGTTGGGATTACACGTTGCTAAGTTGGCTGATTTACCGGATTCTATCATTCAGGTATGGTTTTTGTGATGGTATAACCTAAATGTATATGAAAGGAATTTGGTTAAGATAGAATTTTTTTTTATTTGATAACTATTGCATAAAGCTATCCACCGATTCGGTGTAGGTAAACAGACTTTTCCTTACACGTTGTTACGTTTTGCAAGTCTGAGTTTACATATTAGTTATTATTATCTATTCATTAAATATAGAGAACGTGTAGTTATATCCTTTACATATATTTTTAGCCTCTTTCTGTATATTTTCGACCCAGATAAAAATGAAATTGTTAATACTAACGAATATTACGGTTAATAAACCAGTTAAATTCGTCTTAATAATATTTTGGATATACATAGACTTAATCATCGTGATTTTAAAAAAACAGTTATTCATTATTTAAAAACACTTTCCTATGAGGATACTGAGGCGCTTCTACACTACATTTTATAATATTCCGTAATAGCTTAAACATACCCAAACACACACACACACACACACACGAACGCACGCACGCACACACACACACGCACACACACTCATTCACTCACTTATACCACAGAATACATAATAGTAGCTAAACGCTACAGAACGGACACTCTCCGCCTCCCGCCAAAATTAAACTTACCTCACCCCCGCGCGATCAGACATAAAATGGGCCATATTTTTCTGCAAGGACGATACGCAACGAAGATTGACAACATTAATCAAATTGACTTAAAGTAATTTTATTATTTTGGATTTGTGATTATCGTTTTTCGTAGAAAATGGTTAGATATTGTGCTGTTTACGGATGTATTTCATCAGAAAAACGCGAATTTTTTTTTTACGCTAGTCACAAATGTGCCAACCATAAAGCGTTAACACACACATTTGCAGTCTCTACAGTGTGACTGTCAAAACGATCATTTTGTATGGAGTGTCCGGGGTGTGCTTATACATATACATCTGCACACGTATTATATTTGTAAACTTTAGTTAAGGAAGAGCGGGTCCTCCTGACACAGGTTTTTGTAAACTTACTAGGAGGACTCATCCACTTTCTGTATTTGAAAATTGTGTGTATGAAATAAATTTATTTTTCATTTTCATTTTCATTTTCATAAATAAAATATTATAGCGCCCAGCAATGTGGCAACCCCGCGCGCCCAAAGGGCTCGTAGGCCGCCCGTTCGTTTTAGAGAATATAGTACGTAGTTATTAAAAAGTGACAGTAAGCTCGTTACTTGAGACGCAATAATTGTCACTGCGCGTCTTTAAGTTTAAATATTGTTTGTAACGGTTTATGCTCTTGTCTTGTTGAGTTTGTAGTATTGTGTGTGCTTTTTAATATCAATAAATGTTTTAATCAGTAGTAAAGTGTATAATTTAGGAAATCCCCATAACTAACGAACCCAGACTATATGTGGCGTCCCAACGTTAGGCTGTGCAGTAATTTTAAAAAAAGTTTAAAAGACAGTTATCAAGTGTATTATAAAACTTTTGTATATAATATTATCGTGTGTTTTGAACGTGTGAATTAGTGAACGTCGTATAAAACTTATAGTGAACGTTTTAATTGTTAGTATAAAGGATATTTGAAAGACTTGTGAATATTAATTGTTAGTTAATGACTATTGTTATAGATTGGGTTTTTTATATACGTTAGACTTTTTATAATTTTACACTTTACTTGGAACATTTAGTTACCGTTGTGTTTGCATAACTTTTAATATTATTAACCATGGTGCTTACTCGGTCACGTGCGAATAGTATCGGACACAGTGAACAGCGACCTAACACACACCCTGTTGTTGCGGAGCAGTATGACGGTTCGTTACCGTCTACTTCACATGGCAGCGCCGTACCTGTCGATGTTCGTACATCGACACCGCCGCTGGCTGGACCTATGTCCGCCGGCGTCTCGGCCCCATCACCTCCGCCGCTATACGGGCGTGAGTCGCCCGATTACTTACCGCGATCGCAGCACGGGCGTGCTCCGCCCGTCGCCTCACCACAGCCGCCGGCTTCAGCACCTGTGCTTTTGTCAGATCAGCAGTTTGTATACTTACTACAAACATTACGGCAGCCGCCTTACCAGGCCGCGCCGCCGCCGTCATCAACTGTAAGTAATCTTTCAAATTGCTCATCAAGATTTAACGGCGAAGGAGACATAATGGCATTCATAGACGCTGTTCAAATATACAAGGACTGCTTAGGAGTCAGCAGTGACATGGCGTTGAGAGGATTACCGATGCTACTGCAAGGTTTTGCTGCCACGTGGTGGCAAGGCGTGAAGCACTCCATTTCTAGTTGGGATGAGGCTTTACATTTATTACGTCAAACATTTGGACCGCGCTTACCACCACATAAAATATATAGAGAAGTGTTCAGCCGCGAACAAACCGATGAGAAAACAGATGTATTTGTGTGTCGAATACGATCGTTGTTTGCACAACTACCACCAAATACATTACCAGAAAATCCAGTGCAGCTGGACATGGCTTACGGCCTGCTTCATAGAAGGATTCGTGAAAGGGTTCCGAGAAATGCGTTTGCATCATTCTCCGAGTTGTTGCAGCATGCCCGAGTGGCGGAAGATATTTTTGATGAGGTGCGCGCTACCGCGCCCGTCAAGAAAGGTACTTATATACCCGTTGCACCGGCGCTTGTTGTACAATCTCCGTTACCACAAACACCTTCTACCTCTACATCGGTACCCTCGTCTAGCAATACACCACCTAACAAAAGGCAAAGATTAAGGTGCTCGTATTGCAAAACTTATGGACACAATATAGGCGACTGTAGGAAATTATTGCAAAGGAAACTCGCTTCAGAACCGGTTAAAACAGAAACCACACTTTCACCAGAGCTATTGGAACCGCGTCCGGCAATCACTTGTTTTGGATGTGGTGCACCGGGGGTGATACGATCAAATTGTGAAGTGTGTAAAGAAAGGCGAAGCGCGCCTATGCCTGTAACATCTTCATTTCAATCAGTTGTTGCTGACACTTTAGTATTAAAACCGCGTGTGCGACCGATTTTCAGTGTGGAAGTGTACAGTACCGTTGGTACCGCGTTATTGGATACCGGTGCTAAACAATCGGTTGCAAGTGTCAGTTTAACTAGATGTTTGCGTGCCAATGGGCAAGTTTTTAAATCTATAGAAACCGAACTAAAATTTGCTGACGGTACTAGGCGCGTTGAAAATGTAGAAACCGCGTTAGTGGATGTAAGGGTTCACGGAGTTGCCATAACTACACTTTTTATAGTGTTACCAGGTGCCACCGAGTCTTTATTAGGGATGAATTTTATCCGGGACGCTGGCATGGTACTTGATTTCGTTAATCATAAATATTCATTACGCTCCACAAATTTTTTCCAACTCCAATATGAACGCGATGACCACGTTGTGGCTAGTTCTGCTATGGTTCTCCGCGAGTGCGAGGGAACTCTCTTGACAGACGTCGATAGGAATAAATTGACTACCATACTAGAAGATAATAGTGATATCTTCAGTTCAGGGGGAGGACCTACTCCCTTTGCGGTTCATAGGATAGACACCGGCAATGCCATTCCGATAGCAACACCACCTTATAGAGTGACGCCCAAGAAACGAGAAATGATCAGGGCTGAAATTGATAAGATGTTGGAATTAGATATCATAGAAGAAGCTGAATCGGAATGGGCTTCGCCAGTAGTGTTAGTGCCCAAAAAGAATGGCGAAATGCGTTTCTGTGTGGATTATAGGAAGTTGAATGCAGTAACACGTACGGATAGTTATCCGCTGCCGTTAATAGATGAAATTTTGGCATCCTCAAAAGCCAATTGTGTAATGTCCACAATTGATTTAAAATCTGGCTATTGGCAAGTGGAAGTAGCTCCTGAGGATAAAAATAAAACGGCTTTTGTAGCTCCGTTTGGAATGGGCACATTTCAATTTAAACGAATGCCGTTCGGTCTAAAAAAATTGTCCCGCAACTTTTCAGCGACTAATGGACCGTTTCCGTTCTGGGCTGAAAGACGTAGCTGTAGTAGCTTATTTGGACGATATCCTTATAATTTCAGACGATTTAGATAGTCATCTCCAGGATTTAGGAAAAGTATTCTGTCGTCTGCGCCAATTTAATTTAAAAGCAAATAGAGAGAAGTGCGTTTTTGCCAGAGAAAAGGTTACGTACCTGGGTCACGTGATTACTTCACAGGGCATTGAGGCTGACCCAGCCAAAGTAATGTCAGTGTTAGAAATGAAGTCACCTACCAATTTGAAGGAACTGAGGACTTTTCTGCAAACCTGTGCGTGGTTTCGGAAATTTATTCCTCAGTTCTCCGAAATTGCTCAACCCTTGACTGACCTCACCAAAAAGAATAAGCCTTGGAAGTGGGGAGAAAGAGAGGTGCAAGCTCACGAAGAGCTTAAGCGGAGACTTACTACAAGTCCTATACTGATACAGCCCGATTTTGAGCAGCCATTCATTCTGCGCACGGATGCTAGTGCGTATGCACTTGGTGCAGTTCTAATGCAAGGTGCGAATCCGAAATTGGAAAGACCCATTGAATATGCTAGCAGGTTGTTGACATCAGCAGAAAGAAACTATTCTACCACAGAGAGGGAAGCCTTGGCTGTAGTATGGGCTCTCGAAAAGTTTCGAGGCTATGTTGAAGGTGTTGAAATTCGCGTGGCTACGGACCATCAACCATTAAAGTGGCTCCTTTCTTTGAAAACGCCCAGCGGCCGTTTAGCGCGATGGGCGCTCAAGATCCAGTCTTATAATTTAAACCTAGAGTATACTCCTGGGAAAATTAATGTGGTGGCTGATACTCTGAGTCGTCCGGTAAACGATTCACTTATAGATAATGGGTCAACTTGCGATATCTGTCCTGTGTCTTTTGACTTGCCACGACACAGTTCAGAGGAATTGCGCACGGCGCAATTAGACGATCCTGCCCTTAGACCAATCCTTACAGACTTTGAGAATGGTGAGGCTGCCATTCGTTGGACTGATCGTGGGTACTACGTATCTCATGGAGT
This sequence comes from Colias eurytheme, assembly GCF_061535395.1. Classification (NCBI taxonomy): domain Eukaryota; kingdom Metazoa; phylum Arthropoda; class Insecta; order Lepidoptera; family Pieridae; genus Colias; species Colias eurytheme. The sequence goes on along the minus strand of NC_142993.1, from coordinate 4,997,184 downwards.
TTTGTTTAGGTGCGATACAGATACTGAATCTGGCGAACCTCAATTGGTCGTACCCGAATCAATGCGCGACTTAATAATGAAAGAACTCCATGACGCACCCACGGCTGGTCATTTGGGCCTTGAAAGGACTATAAAAAAGGTGAAGGAGAGATTCTTCTTCCCAAATATGCGACAGTATATAACACAGTATTTAAAAGCTTGTGAGCTTTGTCAAAAATTCAAATCCAATAATTTAAAACCAGCAGGCCTCCTACAAACTCCGGTGCCTCAACAAAGATTCGAAGTTTTGGCTATGGACCTATTTGGTCCCCTCCCCGAAGGAAGTAAAGGAGAGAGGTGGATTTTCCTAGTGGAGGATACCACTAGTAGATGGGTTGAGTTGTTTTCACTGGCAGAGGCAAATGCAGAAAATTGTGCAAAAATTCTAATTGAAGAAATCTTTATGCGTTATGGCTTTCCCAGAAGGATAATATCAGATAACGGAACACAATTCGTTTCAGGGGTAATGCAAAAGGTCATGTTCGTGTTAGGAATAAAGCAGAACCTTATCCCTGTATATCATCCTGAGGCTAATCCTGCCGAGCGAAAGAATAGGGAGTTAAAGCAAATGTTGGCGATGCTCGTGGATCCAGAACATTGCCGATGGCCAGAAATGTTGCCGGCTGTGAGATTTGCCCTTAATACAGCACCTAATCAAGGAACGGGTCGTTCTGCGGCCTACCTTACATTTGCGCGTGAGTTCCGGTCTCCGGTTGAAGTAGCCCATGATTTGAGGGCAATAATCTCCAATGAAAATTATTTGCCACAGATAACGCCCTACCTTCAAACATTTGCAACAACCTTGCAAGAGGTTAAATGGCGAATTGAACATCAGCAGGATGTTAGAAAAGATGCTGCTGATAAACACCGTCGTCTAGGTCCTACTTATAAGGAGGGTGATCTCGTACTCGTGGAGACCCATCGCCCAAGTAAAGCTTTTAGGGGATTCACCAATAAATTTGCTCCTAAACGCGAAGGTCCGTACAAAATTTCCAAATGCGTATCCTCCACGACCTATGAAGTCGTGGACAATAACAATACCTTACGAGGCAAGTACCATGTCAGTCTTCTGACCCCTTATACCGGTGTTTCCACCCCAATTGTTTATGGTCGTAAAAGAGGTCGACCAAAGCAGATACAAAGTCCCAAGCCAGTACCAGATATTGCTACTGACTTGGAGGGGGAGGATATAGCGCCCAGCAATGTGGCAACCCCGCGCGCCCAAAGGGCTCGTAGGCCGCCCGTTCGTTTTAGAGAATATAGTACGTAGTTATTAAAAAGTGACAGTAAGCTCGTTACTTGAGACGCAATAATTGTCACTGCGCGTCTTTAAGTTTAAATATTGTTTGTAACGGTTTATGCTCTTGTCTTGTTGAGTTTGTAGTATTGTGTGTGCTTTTTAATATCAATAAATGTTTTAATCAGTAGTAAAGTGTATAATTTAGGAAATCCCCATAACTAACGAACCCAGACTATAATATTTTTGAAATGACGAGTCCTGTCTATTTAACTGATTTTGACAAAATTTTCAGTTGAGTTTGTCCTCCATTATATTCACCATTAATTCGGTTTTTTTGTGTTGCAAATTTGTAGAAGTAATCGTGCGGTTTTCCTTACACGTAAAATATTAATCACTAATCTAACATTGCAGTATGCAGAGGCGAAACAAGCTGAACTGGAAACAAATTTGTTTGAAATTGAGTCGTCCGTTGAAACACGCGAATCGAATGAAGGCCAGAAGCTTATAACAGAATTTCTCAGAAAATGTAAACATATACAAGAGACGGTGGCTTCCGACCAAGACATGATGATGGAGATTAATAAACTTAAACAGGATCTGTTAAAACATAACAGTAAATATGTGAACTCCTTGCTGGCTGTGTAAATGTGATTGAAATAAAGTTGTTTTTTACATGCGTGCGTTTTATTCGTTATTCACTTCTACTAATTAACAAGCTAACCAGATTTTCTATTTCAATGTTGTTACTTGCGTCATTGTGTACCTATTAGTAACAGCTTGCCTTGATTTCTAAACCTTCAAAGTAACCTTATTTGTTGAAATGGACTATGTCGTAAATGTTGCAGCTAACTAGCTAACTAGTCATTTAATTCAAAGACTAGACACATATTAAACGATGTCGTATTGTAACTATTTAATAACTCTACTACTAGTTACTACTAATATGTATTTATTCATATTTTATGTAGGCCAAAAAAAAGCTGTCCGACAAGTTAGATAATTTTTATTAAATTCTCGTCAATTTAAGCTACATTGAAGTTATTTACTTTCCGTTGCGCAAAAAAATATGCTTAGTAATGTGCTATCACTGGACACTAAAAATTACAAACAATGTTATATAATTCGTCAATTAAACGGTTGGTTAAGCCAAATCTAGCCAAAAATATGAGTTAAATAAATGTCTGCATCATAAAAACATAACACTATCGTAGGTCGTAGCCGCGGCCGCCGTAGAAACAAAATTTGGAAAGACCAAGAAACAATAATCTCAATGCTTCATACGCTCCTCCGAGAAAAAATTAAGATTTTTTAATTAAAATAATGATAGAAAAAATAATCTGAAAATTTGTATTGCATTCGATTTTCCTTCAGAATTTTAACAAGCAAAGTTTCTGTAGCTTCAGCCGTGATTTGAATATCGCCTACATAATTTGCTTTGACCTCGTGTTGTAGCGACTATTCAATAATTAATTATTATTAGTAATACTCGTAATCAATATAAAAGAAAGTCGTGTTAGCATAATTAAAGAACGGCTGAACGGATATGTGATTTTTGGTTCGTTCAAATACAGATCCTAGCATTGCGTTCAGCTGTTTGTTGACACATTACATAAATCCTACTAATATTATAAATGCGTACGAGTTTGTTTATTTTTCTTACATACCGCGACCGAGCGATGTTATGTTATGTTATGTTATCTCTACTGAACGCTAGTGATATTATAGGCAAATTTTTAACGCGATAATGCATCATAATGGGAATTTCCTGTATTTTCGGTCTTCGGAAATCTAGTCTAATAAAAAGGTATGTACATCAAAAACAAATACCTATGTGATGACTACATATTCAAATTTCATTAAAAAAAATACACTGAATATAGATACTCAATTTTTTTAATCGATTTCAATCGTGTAGTACCCACTTTTATTGAGGATAAATTTATTAATGATATCATGACATTTAAGATATTTTCATTTTAATGTTATACCTAAACAATGTGATAATTGCATTCAGTAACTGTAGAATTCCTCTGTGGTAAGTTTATACCATTTCTTACTTCAGGTACTATATGTGTGGAATGTGGATAGCTAATCCAGTTTTTGGGATGCTGGAAATCAAACACCAAGTAATTTAACAATTCGTTTATTAATAACATCAACAGGGTGAAATAATAATTATTACCTATGAAAAAAACAAATTGAAATCTGACTTTAATAAATTCTCTCATTAATAATTACTTTCAGTGATATAGTTATTCTAAATTGCAAATCTAAAACTAAAGATTAGTATGGAATTCCTATTAATTGGATGAAAGTTATATGATATGGATTGTTGCATTATACACTGTTACATATTTGTTTGTATTTTAGATGCTATTATTATTTCAGAATTTGTTGATTTAAATGTGAAACTTTTAGACCTCATTTTGTATTGGAGACTATACAGTTACAAGAAAAAAGAAGTAGAAATTATTAAATGTCCTTCTAGGAAAGATTGATCGGGTTAAGGATTTCTCTGCTTATCATTTATGTCTACCTAATACTCTCAATTTGCAAGTTATTGTCAAATCAAAATTATATACAATAACACCATCATACCAATGTCATCGAATACTTGTTATCATTGTTGCAAATTAACAAGATTAATTTATATTATTAAATTATTCAATCATTCTGGAATTCTCATTACACATTATAAATTATATTACATGAAAATTATAAAACTTTTAGTTATGCTCTAATGCAATAAACAGATGAATATCATAATAAAATAAATTTTAAAATTGTTTGCAGCTGTATTTAATTTAAGCAGTAAAATTATAGAAAAATTAATATAATAATGATGTATCACATAAATATACTTTTTATATTTGCGATAATCACATTATCATAACACTTCGAAGAGTGAACATTTAAATGACCAGATTGCAATTTACGAAATGTTTAAAAAATAATGAATTTCTGCGATTGCATTAGACTCATCTCCAAAAATACTTTTCCATTTTTCGGTGGGACAAAATGATAAGCTAAAATATTTACAATAGATTATTTACATACGACATTATAATTTTCAAACAATAAATAATTTAAAATCATTTCAACATCTACATTTAACACCTTATCGTCATCCTTGAAGTCATCTTGGTTTTTAAAGTTGCCCCACCGCTTTGTATTAAAATAATATATTATTAAATGTTAAAATCACAGTTTTAAGCGGTCTTTTAGAGCGTGGTTTCAGCACGCATTAGGGCCCGCGATGTACTGACTAGCATCGAGTCCACTGTCGAACTCTCCTCACGAAAAATAAAGACGCACTGCATTTGTGAACGTCCTTCGGCACATAGGGCATTTATCAGTCGACAAAGCGCATTTTGCACAAGCCACTACGTGACCGCAGGGCACGAAACACACGTTCCTCTCTTCGGCGAAACAAATCTTACACAATTTCGTATCTTCCACGGGGGTTTCTTCTTTTTCCGTGGTCGAATTCGTGTTATTTGCAGGAGAAGCTACGACGCCATTTGACGAATCTTTTTCTTTGGGTGCCGTGATAGTTGCCGCTTGAGAAGCTACCTTCTGAACGTATTCACGGCCCTTCACTAATTGAACATAGGCACATCGCGAAAACCAACGTGCATGCTGTTCCCAAGGTACATCGTCATTTTCCCAGTCTTTTAAACCGCCATCGCAATAGAAACATTTTGTTTTGTCACCCTGTCCCGTGTAAAAGAAACCCGCTTCCGCCAGTTCTTCAGGTTTTTGACGCATACTTCTGGGCCAATCGGCAAAGGTACGTAGTCGAGCCGCTTCTGAGACATAACGTGAGTGCACAGGCCCGGGCATTTTAACCGGAGTAGCCGAGGGCGGGGCACGCACGCCGCACTCGTCGCGGCCAACAGTCACCGGTGTATCGAGAGGCACATTACCAGCTCCAGCTTGACGTCTCAGGAAAGGACATTGCGGCGCCCACCGTTGATGGTCTTTAGCTGGATCATCGCCGTCGACCCATCTCATTATCTCCACCTTACAAAAAGCGCAGCGCACTTCATCCCCACGACCGAGATAATAGAATCCATTTCTTGCGAGGAGTTCAGGCGACAGGAAAGAAACTGGCCATTTATCGAAAGTTTTCAGGCGCTCTTCTTCCCGAAGCATATCCGGTGCATCTGGGTAAAAGCTTAGTGGATCGCGGTTGTCAATTTTATCGGCGGAAGCGGAAGGGGATACAGAAGTTGGCGATGTGGATGGAGAGCTCGGATTCGATTCGCATCCTGGCGTAGGCAGCACCAACTGCCCCACGAGCGATCTTCTCTTTAGCAGTTGGCTCACCATTTGTGTTGTCAATGGTGACGCTGCATTCGTCGCCACTGTAAAGAAGGAAAAATACCGTTAGATTTTGTCGCATGACACCTTTTTTGGAACCTACTTATGTGTGATTATAAACTTCATTGAAAATTTGGCTTTTAAATGACATAATAAGATAGTTAATAAGCTTTAAATAATACGTGTTCCATATTTTACTGATAATATTATCTTATTTTTACAAAGTACTATTGTTTCATAGAGAATTAGACGAAGAGCTTAGAGCAAGTGTTCAAATACAGTTTCACATAACAACAAGTTCGCGGCGGCCCGGCTGGCTTCGTCATCGACATTCCATTCCCACTCCCTCGCCCTCCGTACCGCTGGCCTTCCCGTCGTGCACTCAGTGCGCATGCACTCGGCTCGTACAATCAATTTTTTATCTCGAATATAAAAGGCCTACGTTTACACATACTTCTATAGCGTACAAAGACATTTTGTGCGTAAAAACGTATGTGAAAAGGAAACGAATGGATTAATTTGTAGGTACAATAGACAGAACAATCTATTTAGATTAATGTTGCTTTAATGCCAATAAATATGCAACATTAGGTAAATTTAACAAATTTGGCCTTATGTATGCGACAAGCTGTACAAATTCTGCATTAGAAATGCTTATGGCAAGTTTACTATTAAAGATATTATGTCATATTAAAATAATTTAAATTATTTTACTTCTAACTAAAACCAGATATTTTAATTCACTAATGTTTATTAATCAAGCTTTCCTTGTAATAACTATATCAATAGACAATCTATTAACTTGTATAGGTATATAAATATCCAGTGGGGACGTAATGGCTGGCAAACATAAACCGATCGATATATTTACCATTTCTGTGCTGGCTATCCACTAGAATAGGCATATTGGAAGATTTTTAGTATTGTAATGAACACAAATTTCACGTTACACTCAAATCACACATTGCAACCAAAAATAACACTACTGAAACTGGTGTATTTTGCTTTTTTCCGTAATTCGTTAATGGCGGACGAGTGGACTCGGGCATCGTACGTGGAGTGCGGAGTGCTGCAATGGGTATCGCAACATTGACTTCCCCTCTACGCATGCGTGCGTACAATACGGAGGGTTCCAATTCGCCTTCGTGGGGTGCCTTGTACCGACTACAGCTGTGTGGGGTCCCCTAACTGTTACAGTTTCATAGGCACTTCAAAATTTATGCGACCATTCTTTGTTGTATGGCCAATTTGGATGATATAAAATTGCGGAATATGTAAATTACTACATAGTAGTATAGTTTAATGTTCTACCTAACTTCATGATATTGTATTGGAATGTCGGGAAATAAGATATAGAATAAACTTCGGTTGCATTGGTATAGCTTTGATATAAATCTCGTTTTGATTTACTCATAAAATAGTAATTTTAGTATTTATGACCATCGTTAATATCAAATGTGTACCGAATCAACTAGCGCAACGCGTGTGATTGACATTTTGACGTACGATAAAAAAGTGACCACCGTAGAATGGGACACAATATCTATAACCACACATTCATCTGTCTATACGCTACGATAAACAAGTGAAGTACGAAGGGCCGACGCGGGAGATGTAGTTCTCAATCAGGCAAGCGTCTGGGGCGACGTTGCCGCACCGCCCCCCGCCGACCGGATTTCATTCATATTTGAGACGCGACGTTGCCGTCTTCAGCGGAAACCGCGACCACACAGCGTAAAAAAGGGCCTTTGGAATGTGGCTGCACTGCTGGGCGGGTCTAAGCAGTACCGAATAAAAAGTGATGGCGTGGAATGCGGACAGTACTTAGTACGTAGTGTGTACATGTTAATAAAGCTATAAATATAAACTGACAGATTTGAATGCATATGCAAGTTACTATTACCGATTTAATATTATGTGGTATACCGCAGATGGTAATGATGGCCCAGTAATTTTTACTTTCCCAAATTATTTGTGAAAGATACTGTGCACGTACTCTTCTATATTATATTTTGGTATTAGTGCTTCCACGGAACGGACATATTTTTATGAAGGAATTACTTAAATGTCTGTACTTCAAATCTTTGCCAATTTATTATTATAACACGTATGCTCTTGACGTGATACTTTCAGACTAAAATAAGACAAAGACCAAATGGGAAACAAAATAAAAGAACTATAAGTTCCAAGGTCCAAGGCGTATGCCGCTAAGAGCAAATGAAATTCAGCATTGTGCCTTAAGAGAGCGGCGAGAGGCGGCGCCGCGCCGGCACGAATCCGAGAGGTGGGGGACGGGGCGGTGTTTTCATGCCTATGGGTGGTCGACGCTCGGCTTTCAAATTCCAATGGATTGCCTGTAGCGCCTACGCTATACCAATACCACATCATTCTTAAAAGTTAAATATTCAAACGCATACACCACGCAGTTATCTTATCCCTTAAGAGGGGAAATACCTATTTCATAAAGTAATCAAAACTTGAATGAGATCTTAATGAATAGGATATGAATGGGAACAGTCAATGTCGGCCGTGCTCCTATACAAACGTTTGTCATCATAAAAGCTTTGAAAATAAACTAAACGATCGCGGCCCGGAAACGCCATGGATATGAACATCCGCCAGATGGGAAGCGTTGATACTAGACAACGCATGTTTAAAGAATGAATGAGCGATGGCAGCCGCGTGGTTTTATAATAATAGAAAATGATGATGGGAAAATTCCTGAGCTCGAAATTGGATAATGTCGGATGATCTTGCAATAAGATGAGAGAGCTAATGTAGAAAGCCGCTAGCGCCGCCAACGACAAGGCGGTCCGTATAATGATACTCCCACGAGTAAAGCCTCGGGCCGACTGCATTCCACGATTAGTTTCCTAGCCATGTTCCCACAGCGTACAACTACATTGTTCTTATTCTATCATCATTTAATAATTTACTAGACGACGTAACATGATCAGGAAATTAAGATGAACTTTTGTTATTGGATCTGAAGTTGTTTTATTCTAATGGGGTGCTGAGGTGCAATTTTTAGTACTTTGGTTAAAAAGGTTGGGCCATTAGAATGTTGTCATATAGGGAGATGATAGAACCAGGATAGATAATCGAAACATGCTATTCAACCAAAAGATAATAGGATTTGATTATATATTTTAAATGTTATCACCTAAAATTAAGGAAATATTGACACTCGACAAGACTGAGAAATAGTAATAAATAATGAGTTAAATGTATTTCACTATTTTATTACATTTAGGGCCGATTTTTCAATGCTTGGATAAAACTTATCCGTCCAATAAAGTATTACATGATAACTCATGATAATATTAAAATGTCACGTAAACTGTCAAATACGGGCACTTAGAATACGTTTTTAAAATGGTAGTTTTATACATTACTAGGTTTCTGCCCGCGGCTTCGCCCGCGCAGTCAAAGAAAAACCCGCATAGTTCCCGTTCCTGTGGGATTTCCGGGATTGCGTCATTTTCCCGGGATAAAAAGTAGCCTATGTCCTTTCTCGGGTATCAGAGTTACTTTCGCATTTATAATATTAGTATGGATTCGACGAACAAGTTTTATTCAAGCATTGAAAAATCGGCCCTTAAATTAATAAGTTTGGATACTTGACAATGTTTCTAACACAGTGTTTACACAATATCACACAATTAAAAATTTAATGAGCTCTCATTAGTTAACCATTTGTTTAATTACTTTGATATGTTAAGTTCTGTAATTTGTCAATAGATGGCGCTAGTTGTATAGTTAATTAAACCTTGTTAAAATTCATACATCGTTCCATTGCTTTAAACAATACATGAATGAATTATAAAATAATGACTATTTTGTAAGTAACGTTACTCTTCATCATTTCCACTTAATAATATTTTGTTACATTTGACTGCCTCAAAAATTAAAAACGAAACAATATAGAAAATTCTTTCTACAAAAACAAGCTACATATAAATTAATCTGTATTGTCTGTAATAAAGATTATAATTCGAAAACACTAAATTTTATTTTACAACTACATAGCCAAAATGGCAGAACGTGTAGTGGTTTTATATTCTAGTGATGAGGTCATAGTACAATCAAATTGACTAGCATGAGGCCCATTTGGGTAGAGTAACACATACAAGGCCAGATAATTCTACAAAAAAAACGAACAAAACCAAATGTTGACCAAATTTTATATTTTTAGTATATTTGTAGGCAGAAAACTATATCCGTTTTATTAATTATTTTCTAGAATTGACTTACAGATAAGTTATCAACGCTTTATGATAAGACAACAAATTCAGAGAAAAAACATATTGTTATGTTTTAATCAGCAGTACTTGGAATTACCTTTTATCCCAGACATCGAAATTGGATTAATTGGACAAAGCAAATTAAGCCGCTATAGCTTTTGGCCTTATTTACAGTGTATATTGTTAAAAAATGCATATGCTCATATTGTTTTTTAAATAACTGCAGTAAATATAAAAATATGTATTGTATTTGTTCAATGATGTTTTATAAAATAATTATCCTTCATTTTTTGTTAACTATACTAAGTACCAGTTTGATACTGTTTTCTTTAGTAATTGATTATTTTATTATATATATCAACTAAATTTAAGCTGTCCTATACCAGCATAAGTTGACCGCCTTCTTGGTACAGTGGTTGGCGCTTGAGCGTAGAACCGAGGGCCCTGGGTTTGATTCCCGGTGGAGACGAAGAAAAAAAAATTCTCGGTCTGGCAGGGCACAGAAGGCTGATCACCTACTTGTCCCTAAAGAAAATCGATCAGTGAAACAGATGTATGAATAATGCATCTGCCCCTTACCCCACTACGGGGACACGGGACTTCACATACCAGCATAAGTAATCAGAATATAATATATGTAATAAAAATTGTACCCTAACATATATACAGATGGCGCTGCCTGTACATGCTATACATAAAAGCAGGAAAGGAAACAATGGTATTGTTCATATAGTTAATAATTTATAAATTTTGGCTTGGCTCTAAGTACATAATCCCCTATTATAATCAAAGTCTGGTAAATGATACTTATATTGTTCATTAAATTTAATTTTAATTATTTAAGTATTTAATGAGGAATTAAAACTAGGTAGGTCTTATGTACTAATAATATCATCAACCAAATTTTTGATTCTAAATGTCATTGGAGAGTGGCAACAAGCAAAGGGCATGTTGACAGCTAACTTTCACAAATCAAACAGCTGTTATTGATCCATACTGTACACAAATTATACTAATCAAGAGATGAGAAAATTAATAAAAATTGCTTATATTTTAATTTACTTTAAACTGTTTTATTATTAGTAAACATACGTAAACTATCACAAATTCTGAAAAGGAAATAAAAGAAAAACAACACGTAGCTATGAGGTTATAACTTATAACTAAGTGTACAATCGTTGACGTAACCTTCTTCCAACAAAATGTGTTCACGTCCTCGCATTTAAATTGACATAAATAATGTACAACAGGAAACTTTAGCTTAATATGACGTCGTTCTGTTCCCAAATGGTAATGTCTAGCCTTACTGAATAGGTTATGTAAGGAAAAATATTCACCTTTTATAGAATCCATTTGTAATCCTAGATATTTCACTATAAATTTAAAACACATTAACATCCAATCCTAATCGATTATTGTCTTCACTTTCACTTCAATTAAATAAACCGATAAATTAAACAACACTATCCACGAGCGCGAATCTCGCAACTGTCGGTACTCGGTATACTCGGTGGAGGCGAGCGGGTGGCGCTCCGAACACTCCGATATAATGTGCGTCACACGCTGACGTTCAGAAACTGTCCCTACTACACTGATCGCCGAGCGGCGAACGAAGACTGTAGTCTTTGCTGTAGTCGTAGCATGTACATGTATAGAGTACCGCGTGGTTGGTGGATAGGGTATAATGTGAAACTTGTCTGTCGGTCTCGCTATCAGCGCGGGCTCGTTTGAAATGACATGGATATAATTTAATCACACACACATACCTAATAATAGTATATTATCGTACATCTGATTATTATGGAACTATCAGCTGATTATTGAAACAAACATGTTTTTGCCTTATTATTTAATTTGTAACTTAAATTTATGATTTGGGTTTGTACCTATGTAATTTAATGAGTACCTATTTAAAGTTTTATATTGTAATCTATTTAATTAATACTATTTAATAGTACTAAAATATATTTTTTATTAACTACCTAGTAACATAATTCAAAGAACACTTACTGGACGACGGTCCTGCTCCTTGATTAATTTCATTTTCTTCTGAATTATTTTGTGAAGATTCTTCCATTCGCCTGCAAGTTATAACAATATTGTAATGTTAATTGAAAATATATGAAAAAAATATTCGTAAATGTCTAAGGTAATTAATGTGATCTCATTTCTCAATGTAGGTAATTTGGTTTATGATTATAAATTGACGTTTAAAATTTTTTTCATAAACAAAATACCTAAGTTGGTATGTAAAAGTCTGACAACAAATTAATAAGTATACCTACGTCATCCGTCATAGGATAAAATAAATTCACCTGTATCTGAATGTGATCTGAATCAACGAACACTGCACTGTTGTCGCTTGGACGCGGATAGTAGGTGTACTGAGATACGACGATAAATTGTTACGTAAAATGTATGTACTTATCGGTTTTGTTTACACAATACGCTTAGTAGATATAATCATCAAGGGGCTTTATGTATATTTTTACATATTCCAGGTATATCGTATATAAAGGCTTTACTAGAAATTTTTCGGACAGTCTGTCTACACCTAAAACGTACCTACAAGCCTAAGCTACAAGCGCACCGCGAAGCAGTTCATTGCAAGATGGCTATGCTACAAATAAAATTAGAATTGCTATTGCAAATTTACCTATTCATAGCACTGCAGTATAGGTACATAAGAGGTACATCATAGCTAATGACACATTGCCATTGTTATGTTATTGCTGTTGCTTATGCAATGTTTAAAAATACAATAGAGCATGGAAGTAGACCGTGAATTGTAAAAAATAATAATTCGCTGGGTTATCACTTGTATTGTACATTCCATTAAGCTTATTTGATGATAAAATACAAGATTAACTCGGCAAGAGGAGCAGATGTTATAATATACCTTCTGTTGTAGCGACAAAGATGGTAAAAAATATTATGTAAGGTAAAGTTTGGCGCGCAACGAACGCAGGTGCGAACGCAGCTTGCTCGTGCGCGGGTGTAACCACAGCTGCCATTCCACGTGCTCTAACAGCTGTCGAAATCATCCCTCATCCAAATATGGACAATGGAATCAACACAAAGATCCAAAACACTTTGGCCGGAAATAAGTAAACGAACCTCTTTACAATACAAAAATAATTGCCGCCGAAACTTACTTCATTGACTGCCAAGAAACTGTGAAGTTATACCGGGCTAGCTACACCAGTTTTAATTCTACTGTAAAACACTAGAAATTAGAATATTTTTTTTAATATAAACGTACTGAAACTGTGGTTTTCCCGCGTACATATAGCTTCGAAATGATTCTGCTAGCTAAGTATATGGACGTTGCAGTTGTGATCAATCTATAATTCTGCGCCCACTGCAGCAAGCGGCGTAGGTTGAATGCGAGAAAATCGATTTACCTATTACGCCGTAAAATACTTAAACGGTGTTTACAAAAATGACCAACGTTCAAGCGTTCCTAGACATTTTTAATTTTATATATTGTAAAAACGTAATTAACGTTTGCAAATAGATGTCTTAGTTCACACAGTGCAACTGGCGATTGTAAAGACTAACTTTGTTTGTTGGTTGAATTTCAAATTACTTGTGCGTTACATTTTAACTTGAAATTTATACATGACAAACACACGCATAGTTTTAATGAATGAACCGGCCTAAACAAGGACTGGTTAGAGTTAGTTCGTGACTTGGCAATAATAGAATAACTATAGGAGAGAGAATATTTTACCTACTACCTAGAGATCAATAATTATTTACCAACTACATTTTAATTATTTAGCATATATACCTACTTCCTATATTCCTTATAGGTATCATTGCTGACGCTTATTTTAAAAATTGCCTTTGCATTTTTGATCATCTTCGTGATCAAGCATTTATTATTTTTGGTATTTCAGTTTATTTTGCATATATATGTTTACCTACCTTCAATTATTATGCATAAATACTATTTAAACTAATGTATGGTAATATTTGTATTCGTACAGAACACCTCGTCTTACGAATGTACGCTAAGTTATGAGGAATTTGAAAATAAAGATGGAACATCTGTTGCTTTATCTTTGGATGCGTCCAATGGGAGCGCATGGCGTGGTATGCGGCCTTCTTTTCCCAGAACTCAGATCTCCATGTAAGGACGGCTGGAGTTCAACTTCAGTTTAAAGTACATAAACCCGCTCTACAGCCTACGTCTATATGTACTAAGCCCTTTTTAAGGCCTTCTGGAGGTGATTCGAAAGAATGTCAGCACTTTATAATTGGAAGTAACTTAGTATATACCCACCTACTTAACTTATAATTACGTGTGTTAAAAAAATCGATTAATAAATAAACATATTGTGTAGGTACATAAATTATATTTTTTATTTAACAATTATAGGAACTTGGGTACCTACTGAAGTAGGTATATACATATAATAAGAAATTTAGATAGTGAATCTGTGATATCTTTTAGAAGAATAAAAGATGTGAATATAAAAAACAAGTCTATAGTTCATATAAAACGTTTCTTGAAATGAAAGAAGAACTTTTTTAAATTCGATTCACAATGAGCGTCAATGCAATACGAGCCATTTTTTCCTATCAAACTCCGTTACATTCCATTCCCTGAAGCCGCGAGTTCGGCTCAAAGCTATCTTGGCGAGATTTCGAAATTCCGAGAAAGGCAGAGCCTTATAAATTATCTCAAAAGCGCCGACGCGGCCCAACAGCCAGAATGATTTTTTTTACTCCACAGGTAGGCTGGCGCTAAGAACGCAAAGGAATTTATAGAGGGAACTATTCACGTTAGTCGTGGAAGGAACATTTATTTACAATTTTAATATTACATTCTGAAAGCTATGTACATATTTTTGTTCCTACTTTCTTATCAAAATCGTGTGATAATGACTTATTTGTATATTCGACAAACAATCATGCTAATGAAGATAACAGTTAAGTGATACTCGTTAAAAATAGTATTTAATTGTATTTTGACTGCAAAGTAATTAATGAGTACCTTATTGCAGTAACTGTATTTGGAACTAATTAAATACTTTGAATCAAGAGGCAGAACTAATCGTATTCCACCGCTACCCTCAAATTTTTCTCTACAATACTTTTTGGTATAAGAGCTTATATGTAGATAGGTGTAGGTATTGATTTTATTTGCCTAATGGCTAATACTTGTTCGAATAGTACTTCCATAAATTTAATTTAAATATCATAACATATTCTTCAATTCAAACAGAAATTCCCCAACCTCTAAAATGCAGACAAACTTATTCTACGATCATAACTATTAAGTCCGACTACATCGAGTATGTACAAACTGTAAAAAATATGCTTGGTGCTCGCGTGCATCACGATTCTTGGAAAATAGGACTCTTGAAACAAGCGAACATTCCGGGACGCCAGCATCCCTGAAGGTCGTCTCACTATTAATACAGACCATTGTGTGCTAGGATTTGGCGCCCTTTTCGTCTTAATGGAGCTTTAAATTTCAAATACCAATTATTTAAAACGCATGGGACGTTCAGATTGTCACGTTCACATGTTTTTTTTATTCATATTTTGTCCTTTTATAACATAGTCGTTATGGAATTCCTGTGTGGCTTAAAGCCATTTGGAAAATACGTGTAACTTTTTTAACAAATATCGCTATTTTATAAAAAATAATTTGAGATTTAATAGAGATTATTTAAGTTTCCGAATCGTTAAGAATTACTTACAGATATCCTCACACGACGAATATTTCAAAGTCCCTACCTTACACAAGTTATGTAATATGTATTTCATTCGAAATAGGGTCTATTTCAGTCTCGAAACCATAAAGTATTTGCTAGACATGGCTTGTTGCATAGATAACAGAGCTACGAAACAACGGGGCTTTGAAACCATTGATTCATGCCAAAGTAGCGCTTGGAGCTAGCGAGTTTTAGATGGAATTTCATTGAAGGTTGTGCAGCGGATGGTGTTCTCTGGAATTTGGGGCAAGACGCTGACTCAACGATCTAACCCCTTCTCCGAGCACCAATCTCAATAGAGTACGCGGATATAAGAAATACAGATGTTGGTTACATCTATTTCAGCCTTCGCAACAATTTTTGATCGTTATATTTCTATGGACGATTGTGCTTTGTTTCTAGATCTAGAGCACCTATTTTAAAATGTTGCAAATATTATCCCATTAAATAAAAAGCTCCTTAGCCACAAAACCCGCATGGATATTTTAAAACTTTCTTGCATTTCTCTTAAATTCGAAACACTAACTAATTATTAAGTAGGTAAGTAACTATATATAAGATTAATCGACAGGATTATTAATTTGAAGTAGATCCTGTTGTTTCCACAACCTTGTCTACAAGTGATAACAATTGTTTTCATAAGTAATGAGATTCCCACGGCCTTCATCGGTTATATTATGATTACAATCAGAGCAAGACAATCATCTGGACAGTGGACACCAATGGAAAAAATTATCTAAACGTTTTACTCACCTTTAATTCTATTTATTTACGACTTATCACGAGTCCTATAGTTAACTATGCCATAATTATATGAGTTGGTTTTGTTCATAAATTTATTAGGGCAGGTACAAGTACATAGCACGTATCTAAACATGCCAGCAATTTTGAAATGCTATGAAGTAAGTATAAAGATTTTATCACAACAAATTGTACTGTGACTAGGTACTGTCTATGTAACATTTAGGTATAAAAACTATAAACCATATTTTATTAATGCATATTATAGGTACGTTCTTAGATGCGGATGTAAACAGCTTGATCTAGGTATTACATACTTAGGTAGGTAGGTACCTACTACCTACTCGCTGTTAAAGGTTAAAACCTTTACCCTTCCTGAACTAATGGTTATCTTGTTTTCTGAACCATTTTCGCCATCGTCAATTAACCCATTGACCACCGTAAGGCCCGATCGGGGCGCGACACAATAGATTTTCTATTGTGTCTGTGATTCCGAGGACTGATGGATTAAATAAAACTATAGTTGTTTTTCTTACTTATCAGGTTTCGGATTATTAAGTAGAGAAAACTTGGATTTTTGTTGCGCAGTTTGTTCGAGAAGTCACGACCGCGACGCCACAACACAACCGAGGTCGAGCGCCTGCCATTGCCAAATTTAACGAGTGACGTAATTCTCTACCATATTAACTTACGAACTACTCACATTAACAGAAATGAACATGATCCATTGCATACTTTGGTTCCGTCGTTACAAATAAGTAGTTAAAAATAAAGCAATGAATGATAAACATGAATTTAAACGTTGCTTATTATGATTGAATTGGGGTTCTACCAAGTAATCAGTGTACAAAAACATTGCGGTCGTTGTCTCTTAAATATAATCGCAAGACAAAGGCACGGCTTGAAAGCTATTGAAGGATTATATTATTTAAAAAGTTGTTAAAATTAGGTTCATTCTATTTATTCTGTTATTGTTTCATTGCCTGAGTAATATTTTATAGACATAAGCTACATAGGTGACTGTAATATTTACTCTACGCGCGCTATTACATATTCCTCTACAGACTACTAAAATACGCTCTATGAAAGTATGTGGTAAAGTGCAGCTTAAATTAAAAATACCTACAAGGAAAAGAAATCATCTTTTTTCACGGTTTATGCCAACCTCCTTCATAATCACAAATATATTTTTTTAATTTTATTAAATTAACTACCTAAAATATCGACATTAACTGTAGGTATAGAAGTTCCGCAGACCGCATCTATGCTAAGGAGTCAGCGTTGCGTCTCGAGATCACATCATCACTGTTAGGTAACTAGCTGTATCTCAAAATGATTTTCCCATTATGAAAATGTCACTTTTACAGACAAGCGTAGGTTGACGCTCACGCAGTGCAGCGTGCAGATCTCGTTCCACTGTTGTGAAACTGCACAATGGACATTGTGTTCACCGCCTTCAGAAAAGTAAAGAATGGCCTCACACATATATACAAGAGGGGTATTGTTCGTGAATTGCGACGCGAGGACAAACTAAAGATGAATCTGTGATCAGTAGGTATAAATGTGAATTCTTATAATTACTATTTACTAGCCATATATTAGACTCGTGCTACAAGAAATTATTTTTTGCTGTGTCACTACCTCTTCCGCTAATGGCGGGTTTTAATATTAGTCACCATGCTTTATATATTTTTTCGATACCACACTATCGATCTAGGTCCGTATTAAAAAACCGATCGCACATTCGCGTTCAAGTGGGAACTCAGTTGATAGCTGTACCACAGTATTACCATTATTTCCTACAGTAAGGAATCGCCTTTGATGTCGCGCGATGCCGCCGCCAGCGTAGGTAATGACGCCGCCACACGAAAATACGCTAGGGTTGCAACAAATGGGAAATAAAACAATTGTGATTATTAATATTATGATGAAATCTTTATTCATATGTACATTCAAAATAATTGCGATTATTAAATCTGATGTAATTATTTGTTCATAAATATATAATTACAGATATTGCACTGCTAAATATTATTTACGTGGACACTTTATTTTTGGATGTTCTTAATTGTATATTATAACATTTAACTAAGTAATGCATTCGCATTGGGATGTACAATCTGATTAGAAAATAATGAGGACAACATATATGTATACATAGCTTTGATTTTAATTCAACAGATACAATTAATACAATCTTTCTGAAATATTGTTTCCTTCTGGGATTTCAATGTAGATTTACATCCGTAAACCGAACAGTTTGTGCGCGCCATAATAGAATATGTAAGTACCTATGTATAATAAAATTATTACACAAAAAATACGACTGCGTCATCCTTTCGCGCTAGGTAAAGCAAACTAAGCGTGTTTGCTTTACGCGGCCCGCGTCGCCCGACCCCCGCCAGTTCCCCTCCGTTTCTCTGCACAAGTACATTCGTCGCACTACTGTAGGAAATAATGGTAATACTGTGGCTGTACTCTCTCAATTTCAGTATGTATCTAAGAATTCAAACGCTCAAACGTTCAAACGTTCAAATGATATCGCTCTCAACGGGTTCTTTAATTTCTAATTATTAGGGTAATGGACTATATTGTTACGATTAGTCTTCTTTCTCTTTGCTTAATGAAATAGCCAACTTAATACGCAAGTCAATTCATAATTGTCGCTAATAAGAGGAGAGTTGGTTATTAATCAACGCTAAACTCGGCTGATTTTTTTTTTTTTTTTTTTTTTTTTTTTTTTTTTTTTTTTTTAAGTGGGGAAATCTTCGAAAGATACCCACGGCCCCCGGGGAAGGAGCCGTGGGTTATGTCGGATTCTTACCGACTAAAACCCCACTGTGTTCCGTCGAGCCGCGCAGTTAACCGGGGCCGCGGGTACTCTTTTGAAATCGTCCACGACCACGGCAGCGGACGCCCGGTAGCGGGCCCATCTCCGTTAACACTCTACTCTACGACTGCGCGCGTACGCGCCTCCTCATTCCTCTGCGAGGAATCTGCGGCATGAGCGGAACACGTCTCTTGCCGCCTCATCGCCCCGGACGATGGAGCACTCCCCGGCCCATCGTCCAGAGCCCTTCGTTAGGGAGGCAGGTCGCGATCACTAGCGATCGCGACACGGCGTCGTCGCCTTGAAGGTCGCTGGCGCCGCCTCGGGTCCGCGAGAGGGTTCCTCTCACGAGCCCGCTCCGCCTCCTCCTTTCGCGCCATCACCTCCTCGCAGAAGGCGACCACCGCACCCCAGGACCTGTTGTCCCTGACCATGGCGCGAACCACGGACGGGAGCGAGAGATCCGGCCCCACAGCAGCGACCAAACGCTGTCTATCCACGGACCACGCAGGACACACACTCAGCGTGTGGTCCGCTGTGTCCTCCTCGCTCGGACACCAATGGCAGGCCATGGTTGGCTCCCGAATCGCGACTCGACACAGGTATCGCCCGAAACATCCGTGTCCAGACAGCACCTGTGTCAAGCGGAACGTGAGAGCCCCATGCCGTCTGTTGCACCACTCTGAAAGGACCGGCTGGATGGCTTCCACCGTCCTTACGCCCACGGTAGGGTTCTCGAGCCGCCGCGCCCACTCCTCCATTAGACGCTCGCGAGCCGTGGCCCTCCAGCGCGACACCTCATCGGAATTTGGTTCCATCCCCAAAGACCTGGACCCGGAAATTCGGCGGTACACCTCTGCAAGTACCGCAGCGTCGAGTTCCCAAGGGGGGGTTCCGGCTAGTGCGCAGGCTGCCTCAAAAGAGACAGTCCGATATGCCCTCGATATTCTTAATGCCATGACCCGCTGCGGACGACGCAAAAGGGGTCTGGTCCGGGCATTAAGAGAGTCAGCCCAGATGGGCGCACCGTAAAGGGCCATTGAACGGATGGCACCGGTATAAAGCCGACGACAGCCATCCCCAGGCCCCCTAAGATTGGGGAGCAAGCTTCCAAGTGCCCCGGCCGCCCCGACGAGACGGGGGGCGAGGCGACGGAAGTGCTCCACAAACGTCCAACGACCGTCTAAGACAATTCCTAAATAGCGCATTGTCTGACTGATCTCTATTGACACGCCGCCCACCTGTACACAGGAACCAGGCCTTGGTGCCCTACGGGGGCCATGGAAGCACAGCGCTTCTGACTTCTCCAAGGCCACCTTCAGACCTAGCTGGCGGATACGATTCACCACTAGATCAACGCCAGCTGTTGCCAATGAGGCTGCCTCATTGAGACAATTTCCGCGCGCCGTCACCAACGTGTCGTCGGCGTAGCATACAACTCCAATCCCTGGGTGATTCTCTCCACGCAGAACCCAGTCGTAGCCGATGTTCCACAGGAGCGGTCCTAGCACCGAGCCCTGTGGGACACCGCACGACATAGGCCTCTGTCTCCACCCATCTCGAGAAAGGTACGATATAGCCCTTTCTGATAGGTATGATTGTATCATCCGTATCATATATATGGGCACACGGTGGTAGTGGAGCGCCTCCGTAATGCACGTCCAGGGCAAAGTATTAAAAGCATTGGCGATATCCAACGATACCGCCAAGAGTACTCCGCCTCTGGAGACCACATCCACTGCAACAGTCTTCAAAGATAAGATTGCGTCCAGGGTAGATCGCTTCCGCCGAAAACCGTACTGGCAGTTGCTGAGATTCGGCCCGACTCTTTCAAGATGTTGGACGAGGCGAGCCGCCAAAATACGCTCAAGGAGCTTGCCCACCTCGTCTAGTAAAACAACCGGCCTATAAGCCGACGGCAAATCCCTGGGGCGGCCCGCCTTTTTGAGCAATACCAAGTTACCAGATTTCCATCTTACAGGAAACTGGCCTTGCTCCACGCACGCTGAAAACAAGCGCTCAACCCTGGGTCCAAGAACCGGTAGCGCAAGTGCCCAAGCTCGACTAGGTATACCGTCGGGACCAGGCGAAACCTTCTTTCTCTTAAGCCTGTCTGTAGCAGATTCCAGCTCTTCTTTCGTGACCGAAGGAACAACGGCATCATTCGACTCTTCCTGTGTTGCAATATTCCTCGACGCCATGGACGGAGGAGGATGTCTCTCCCGATCAGGAAATAATGCCGCCACTACTCGCTCGAGAAATCGGGGTTCAAGTGTTTGGGTCAGGGGCGGGCCACATGGGCGGAGCTTTTGCCTCACCCATTGATACGGCCGGCCCCAGGCATCCCGATCCAGGCCACTAATCATCTCGTCCCAAGCTTCACCCTTCGAGCGGGTAATGGCTTCCTGAAGGGCAACAACGCAGGTCCTGTAGGACGTATACAACGCTGCTTCCTCCGCCTCGGTATGTCTCCTCCTTCGGCACCTGGTGTACGCCCGCCTCGCCGCCACGCAGGAAGAGCGCAGCTGGGAAATTTCGGCGGACCACCAGTAAACTTGCCGCCTGGGTGGTGTCACTCCAACGCGAGGCATAGCCGCGTCGCAAACTTGCGTCATGGCATCAGCGAGCCACGCCGCCTCCTCCTCAACAGCCACCGTTCCCTCCGGTACAGGAAGCCAGGACTGTACGATAGCGGCTTCAACCAGCAGCTCCCTATCCAGATGCTTCAACGCCCAGCGGGGTCGTCGTCCCTCACTTGGAATCGCTCGGCCGGGAATCTCCTGTTGTGAGGCGACGCTGAAACGGATGTATTTATGATCTGATAACGTTTCGACGTCCCCCAGAACTCTCCAGTCCCGCACACGGCGGGCAAGAGACGGACTCGCAAACGTCAGATCGACGATGGAGCCCCCCCTCCGCCGCACGCACGTGAACATAGACCCTTGATTAAGGAGGGACAATCCGAAAGAGGCCGCCCACTCCTCAAGCACCACACCGCGCGCATCGCTCGCTGGAGATCCCCACGCTACAGATTTGGCATTAAAATCTCCGGCCAAGAGCACCGGTTGGGGATGTGCGAGATCAAGCACCTGTTTCACCTCGTCCAGGAACAGCTCAAACTCAGAGAGGCGGCGGTTGGGTGAAAAATACACGCCCACAACAGTGCCAGCACCAAACGAAGCCGCCACACAGCCTCTACGGCTCACCACCCTCTCGAGCTCCACTCCACCCCGTGCCATCAGCATGACTGTGCCATCCAGATCTCCTGCACAATTGGTCCGTGAGGGCACAGTATACGGCTCTGATATCACCGCCATATCAATAGCCCACTCTGCCATGCTCTGGTACAGGAGATCCTGCGCACGGGCACAGTGATTGAGGTTCGCCTGGATCATTTGCAGTGAAGCCATTATTGTGTCTCCATAGCCGCTGCCTCAATAGTCGGCGCCTCAGTGGGTGCCGGAGCAGCGAGTGAGGGGGCCTTTGAGCCATCACGCGTCTGCTTTCCTTTCTTTGCCTTAGTTTTACAGGCTTGGCTCCCAAGCCGGTGATCCGCCGGACGGTTTGCCTCCGCACAGAGGACACAACGTGCGGCAGTGGCAGTGCACTGACCAGCCTTATGTCCGACATCCCCACAACGATAGCAGATATTGCTACGGTCCACTGTAGAAGGGCATAGGGCCTGGACATGCCCCACCTCTAGACATTTGAAGCAGCGCAGGGGCTTCGGGTCATTCAAACGCACCATAGCCGAGGTCCATCCAACTTGAATGCGGCCTGCTTTTGAAATCTTTTTTGCAGCTGCCACCGGACAGCTGATCCAGGCCGTAGCTATGCCCCTAGGGCCAGCCCGCAGGCCCGTGCATTTAACTTGCTCTGCGGGGCATTCCCCAACACGACACACGGCAGCTACAACCTCCTCCGCTGAGGTTGAGTCGTCCAACCCAGTGATACGCAGTTCTTCGCACTTCACTGGCCTGGACACCTTAACCACTTCGCTGTCTAAGACCTCCCTCAGTTTAACCGCCAGTACATCGGCTTGCTCCGAGCTAGCGGCGCCGGGAACCTCTAATATGCGAGCACCAGTGGCGGACCGCTTAAAGCGAACCGCACTTATGCCGATTTCAGCTAGATCAATTTTGGCTTTGGCCTCCTTCAGCACCGAGGCAAAGCTAATTCCACGGTCCTCAGCACCCGGCTGGATTGCTATCACCACCGCAGACGAAGAGGGAACCCGGAGCTTTCTAACCTTCCGGGTCGGCTGTACATTTCGCTTCTTTTTTTTCCTGTTGCGCTTCCCTACAACGGTCCAGCCCTCGTCAGATCGTTGCTGTGAGGTGGTAACACCGGGAGGCGCATTGGCACTCGCTTCTTTATCCTTCTCTTTCTGGTTACTGTTTTTCTTTCTCCCGCCCTTTTTCTTTGACCCACCCTGCGAGGGTATTGCACCCGTGGTTGCAAGACTTTCGGCTGCTCTGGGCATAGGCTCGGTTCTTGCAAGAGCTGCTCTGCTTCTCGATGCGGGTATTCTGGCCGCAGGAAGTGGAGGGAAGCTCTCGGGTGGTGCAGGGTCTTTTTCCCGCTCTAATGCTCTACGGTCGGAGCGGTCCGCTGCTAGCGGAGGTCGGAGACGCTTTTCCGGGAGCAGCCGGTCGCTGATACTATCCAGCCTGGCGCTCACCATTTCACCGACCTGGTGCATTATTTCCTTTATCAGGTCGGCGTTTCCTCCACTGGGACCTGCAGTTTGGGCCGCTTTTAGTTCAGCTACTTCCTTGCGCAGGCCATTCAACTCTGCCTGTAATCGGTCGTTCGCAGCTTGAAGGCGGCGGGTTTCTTCTGACGTTGTACGCTCCTGCAAAAGTCCCGCCGCCTCGCGGATCACATCGGAGGCCTCCTTAAGGTCCCGCACGAAGACACCTTTCAAATTGCGGGATTTCGTCCGGACCTCGTTTATAGATGCCAGCCCGGCTTCAATGCGACGGCCTAGAGCAGCAGCCGTTTCCGCGCCATTTAGTGGAGCAAAAAACACCAGGAGCGGGTGGTGGAGGGAGGGGAGTAGAGGTCCGCGCCTCTTCCGACCGGGGAGGGACATTTGACCGCTCCAAGTCACTCCTGTCGCTTTCTAGATCCCTCCGCTGGGCCCGCAAATATGCCTGCCTCGTAACACTCGCCTGTGTTGAGGTGGCTGGGCGCCCTTTACCCCTTTTAGCGCGATGCGCTCTACGCACTCCTTCTTCATCCGTAGAAAAGGCCGAGCAGCTTGCGTCAGGAGACCGCCTTCGCTTCGCCCAAAGTCGGTCTTCCTCGTATGAAACAGAGCGCAGCGTGGCCACGCTGTTCATTGAGCCTGCGCTTGCCAACCCACGGTCCGAAATGATCGAGCCGTCTAGCCCAGCTCCACCGAGGGCACCTCTGTCAGAGGAGGAACCCCCTCTGACCGGCACCCTGCTGCCTCTTCTATTACTCTTTTTGCCGCGCGCCCTAGCAGCACGCGTTTCTGTACCTCTTGGTTCATCACCATAAATAAAATCAGTATCCGTTATCACGCCAAGGTCGTCGGGTCCAGTAGTATTTGGCAGTGAGGAGGCCTGGGAACCCACCTCCTCAGTGTCGGAATCTCTATGCAAGTTTTTGCCCCCCCCAGAATACGTGGGGCAGCCTGAGTTGGACTCAGGGAGGGATTCTCCACCCTTGGTGGTACCCTCCTGGGGTAGTTTATTTTGAAAACTTGCCTCCATCATCACCTCCTCTTCCTCCAGTTTGCAGCACGCCTGCCGGGTTAAACCCGCCAGCCGCTACCCAGGGCTGGGCCCTTTCGGCTCCACAGTGGCCTCATCGGCCCCAACCCCAGTACTAGGTGATGCTGCGCACATACCATCACCTAGGAGTATTATTTAGCAGCCCTCCGGCCACCTGGTTTTGGTCCGCGCCGGCTGAGCAGCCGGTACCCCCCATATCTGGGGGGCCTGCCCCTATCCGCCACCTGGGGACGCGCCCGATGGGAGACCAGAAACTCCACACGGGAAACTCGGCTGATAACGCAACCCCAAGTGAAAACTCAAGTTTTGTAGCAAATATTGTATAGCGTAGCAGCTCAAGTTTTTACGTAAGAGCATAGGTACCTACTCATTTTTGAGATCGATTTATTAATATGGGCCTTAGTGTTGCCGTTGTTAATCTTGACTAATAACATAATTTGGAAAATTATTGTACTCACGAAATCTCGATAACAAATTTTACAAAACCTTGCCTTGCGCCTACACTAATGGCGGCGCGAGCATATCGCCACTTGGAAATCCCGTCTCGTTTCTGAACAAATAAAAGTGGGCCATCGTATTTTCACTGCATTTTCCATTATAATAAAATGTAACATAAATTGAAGGAAGAAGAGACAGCATCGACAAGACGAAGAAAATAAATATGTAAAAGTAGCTTCCCCTATTTTTAATTACAATACAATTGCGCAAATTTAAAGCCATTTTGTTTGTGCCAGCTACAAATCAGGTTGGCCATGACCATACCTACTTACGTTACATAGTTTTAATAACAGACTAAGGTTAAGAATGATCAATGAATGTGATACACAACATAGAGTTATCGGTTCCGTTTTCACTCGAGAGTAAATAAAAAGAAACAGTTGCTTTAATATAACATATTAGGTAGTTTGTAAGACCCTGTTTACCAGAAGCTTTAGTGATCCCCTTTACGTGACTATTATCTAATCTATGCCTTCACGGAAGACGAAACTCTTGTAACAACCGAACGGGGTTTCGAATCATCATTTGCGTAGTATGAAATAAGTATCTTAGGTTCATTCATCCCACCTAGTATCAATAGAGCGAACTCATATTACAGCTTTCGCAAGCCTCTGTGAAACTCGGCTTGGCGGATAGAAAGCGTCGCGACCTCACTTTCACTCCACTTCTCTGATTGCTACCATGACTAACTTATGCCAGCAACAATTTTGGAACTTGTCTATTACATTAAATATAGATACTTAAAATTACATTTTGTTAAAACGTTTAAAAGTGACCGTTTCTATACATACGAGCAACATGCAAACCTTACGAAGTTTGCTCTAGTTACGAGGGACCTGATAAATCCCCGTACATACAAAAGATTAGCCATTTTTCTAAAATAAAGGAATTACAATACAAAAACGTTTACATAGTGAATATTTTCGCGTGGTTTTATTATTTTATTAATTCTTATAACACTCGACTCTTCTTCTTATACTTCTCATTAAGTAACTATAACATTACCAAAAGTAAAAAGTCGAAGATATTTACTTTCTAATTTCTTTCAGTAGATATAAGTGTTTTTGATTCACAAGTGAATTGGTTACAAAAAGTACAATAATAGGCAAGTTTTTATTTCATGCTATGATCTAAGAATTTACTGAAGCGTGCGCTACTTACTTCAAAATGTCTAACATAAATTATACCCGTTAAAAGTTTATTTACTTTAATTGAATGAGGTAATAAATATTAGTTGGTGACTGTTGTAATGATATCGTCCTCGAACGTTTCATTCAACTTGCCAGCTATTTAACTGGTGTCAATTGATTTCCAATAACAGTTTACAATTGAGACGGACGAGCGATGCGGGACCCACTCAATTGTTAATCAACAATCAAATGAGACATAAAACTTTTATTATTTATAAAATAACACGAGAACCACGCGTCCTTACTTGGGAGGTCGACTCACTGAGCGGGAAAATTTCCAAAAGCAAATATGTATTACCTTTTCGTTCACAACCACTTCACAACCATGACAGCTTTTAAGAAATGAACGGTTCTTTTTGATGTCGAATAACCATAAAGTAAATATTGTTTAACAACCGTAGAAAAAGCATTCGACAAAACGAATCTTTGTTGACAAAACAATTTATAGGTGGTGCTTGTGAATAGTTTATGAAGGTTTTACTTTACCCTGCGTTACTCTTTTTTGGTATTGTTGAAAGGCAAAACAGTGTTTTTAAAATAGGTAACTCCATGTGAATTGTGAAACACTTAAATAATATTGCAGTACACTTACACTTATCTTATTTTTTAGCATAAAATATGAACTTTTCGAAATGTGGTAAAAAGAATACTGTGAAATAAAAATGCTTAATTTCTTAAGAAAACATTTTTTTTTGTTTATGTGAAACTACATAGCAGGATGCACGGTACGCTGGAGCGAAACGGTTGCGCGCCGCAGCTCGGAAATATCTCGAAAGCTCGACATAGTAAATCCTCACTCGAAATACTCAATTTTAAACTTTATTATTGAAGATGGTTAGACTAAACTTCCATATCACGTAAGATGTTATAAAGCTGTTTGTGTTTAAATGGAATTTACAGTTTCTCAAACATGCCGGTCGAATAACTGATAATGTTTAATTTTGAGATTAGAACCTTAACACAATGGTAATGAATCTAAAATCGCATGACAGCGACATGCAGATAGAACGTTCTGGATAACGATAGATCAATTCCATGAACCGCTTCCGCCGCTGCTCCTTCCGTCTCGGGTTGCTTGCTGCAGAAATTCCTGAGCCGGACACCGGAGCCGGCCCAAGAATGCAGACGAGGCGGCTGATACCATGATAGCTTAATGTACACCGAACTTATGACATTACGACTAGCATTCCTTGCAATACATCCGATAATATCATATTGTTAACCGACAACTCATTATTATGGCAAAGGCAAATAAATTACCATGGAATAGGTATATCTTAGTTGTTCACTTTTTTAAACTTTAGTATTTTCAATCAGTTTATAAAGTGTAATTATAATGGTTATATCTGTAGGCACAAAGTTTAAATTTGGTACCTACACATAAGTAGTTAGTTTGAAATTATTTGTAAACTATTGAAAACCTTTTTTAGTCCTCACTAGACGGGACTCCCATAAACTTGGGTCCACAGATGGGGTTTTATCTAATTCTGTGAATCGTGGGAATGTTTATGGATCCCATAACTTCATAAGTCAAGCCATTCATTCACAGAACATAATATCTGCTTGGCGGTCCCACGCACATTTGTGACCCATCTGTTGTATTAACATGTAATTTAGTAATTAGTTGGTTCAATTGTAAAACAACTTACATGAAAAAATATCTTGTAAATTTCATCTAATATTTTTAACGAAATTAATATGTTCGTCATAATGTATGTTGTTAATGTCATTTCTATACTAATACAAATATATAGTAACTAGTAAGTTATAAATTAATAAGATTGTAGAAAGTGTAGCAAAAGACAAAGAAGAGTAATTGATATAAATTATTAATGATTTAGATATTAGGTGGGTTTTGGGTACCTATAGTAATGTAACTTCTAGGAAGGCTGCTTGAACTTTTATCTACAAACCAACTGTGATAAGATTAAGCTTAATATTTTTTACCGAGAAAGCGAATGTCAATGTAAGATTTATGAATGAGACATTCAAGATTATGAGAATATTTTTTCGGGAGCGTAACGGCTTTTTTGTATTATTTTTTGTCGTCTTTGACCGTGTGAAGGAAGCTCAATGAATGCAGTATGTGGACTAACTAACCGATCATGAAGACCTTTCATTTCTTGATATACGACGCCTATGACACCCTAGGGCTACATTAACTCAGGGGCAGGGAGGGTCTAAACCAAATGGTTCACTGTAAGGCGTCTTCAATGAGCCGTTTCTTTGAGAGTCGTGGCTTGAAATTCATTGTTCGCTGTTTTCACACGGAGAACTTAAGTGCGTATAGCCGTGGGAGGAAATATTATTTTCTATATTGACTCAACTGAGTACAACGTTGATTAGTTCATAATGGGAAAGTACAATGGATAAGGTTACGTTGCTTTTAAAACATTATGAAATTATTATTCCAAAACTATGAGTAGATTAGAAGCAGCTGGATATAAATTCTTCATAATTCAATTTGCGTAGTGGCTTGAGCAAAAACATGGAATAACTTTCCAGCTGAAGAATGCGCGGTCGTCCGGCCTTCAAGCCATTAAGGGACATCGACTCGGCCTAAATTACCACACTGCGCTATAACTCGTTAAAAATAAATTAGTTAATTACTCCAAAATCCCAAGTGAGTGTTAAAGTGTTTAGGTAATAGAAACCCACGTCATAACCTAAAATGCTGTGACGTTTTACACCTGTTTATACACGATTCGCCGAAAAACAATAATGTACTGATTTATGATTACCAATCAGTCTTTTTCCTATCAATTTATATCTTCCTTTTCTGGAAAGAAAGTAATATTTTCGATGATTTCATCATTAATTTTTTAAACATCTCTACAACACTTCTACAGATGACATCTATAGGCAGCTCTACAGCATCCATAAATATTTTTCCTGAATGAACGTCCTTTGGCTAACCCAAATACATCTTTAATATTTGAGTTTTAAGTAAGTACCTAGAATCTAGAGAGGTATAATTTATGTATTGGACAATTTCAGCACGTGTTTATAATTTCATCGCTCAAGATTCTTATCTCATTGATAATGACGATGTCAATATATGATGTATTACATGATAAGTACTTCATATGTATAATATAGCTATGATTTAGAAAACAATCGACTTATATTCACTTCGCCATTATAGTAATTAACAAAGGCATTTCGTAAAAGCATATATACCTAGCTATAACATGATTAGAACTTCATATTATGTATAACGTCCACTGTTTTATATACTAACCATTTAGCCAATCCTACTATACTATCATATACAAAACAATCGCCTTATTATTTCGTGTTGCAAGTAGCAAAGGCATTTTGCAAAAGTATCTCGGTGTTTGACCTTTTTCACATGGCATGTGCGGCGCGCGGGAGGGGTCCGGTCGCGTTCTCACGGGAACGCGCGGTGATTGCACCGCATTACGGCCTGCACTGGGTCGCAACCACCCACAACATCTGACGTATGGATAAGAAGTAATAAACAAGCCCATAGATCATAGAGTGTAAGCTGTAAACTATGAGCTATGGAAGCAGCTAGCATAGTAGCAAGATACAACTGCTGTGATATCTTAAACTATTTTTGCTTCTACTAACAGGCTTTTATAGTAAAGATAAGTTCATTAATTGGTCAAGTAAGTCAATAACAAGGAATTTCTATACAAGAAAGCTTAATTTTGAAAAAATCCTCTAAATCAATTGCTCTTATAGAGCATGCTGCGATACTTTCAGAGACAAGAAAATATTAGGAACAGAATTTTTTCTTTTAGTGTGGTAAAGAGGGTATTATTTTTAATCACCTTTTAATTTGCATTTTTATCATTCAGTTTTTTTATTGCAAATTAAAGATCATGATATTATTTTACGTTTGTTTTGTTTGCCCTCTGTTTTGGAATCGCACCTAAATATCATCGCTAAAAATATAGGTGATTCAAAGCAATTACGTTCAATAATATTTGCGTAATAATATCGATTAAATTGCCAGCTCCACAAATATGTGCTTAGTGCATCAATGGCCAGCGACTTTTCCGTCGCACGCTGCGACTTTAACCCGTTCCAATCAACAATGGAATGCATCTGCTTTTGGTGCGAAGCGACTTGACAGGCTCCAAGTCTACATCCTGTCCGATTCGTCTAGTTTTTATCCTGTTCGAACTGTGGCCAGTCTGCTTCGATCGGTCCAAGGCCCTGTTAT
Source organism: Colias eurytheme (assembly GCF_061535395.1). Lineage (NCBI taxonomy): Eukaryota > Metazoa > Arthropoda > Insecta > Lepidoptera > Pieridae > Colias > Colias eurytheme. The sequence continues at coordinate 4,966,396 of NC_142993.1, read as the reverse complement.
TGCCTTGACAGTTATGTGCAATATTCTTCAATTAGTTTTATTATACACTTCCTCTACGGTACTAACATTTACTATTGTGTTCTAGGTACGTAAACCTGTAAGAAAATAAGAATGATCCGCACATTAAAATTTTGCATTATGGCCTATGGGTAGAGTTAGTGTTGCATCATTTCGAATATATTATTTAGAACAGAAAGGATGTGTTAATTATCCATAATAATAGTTGACTGTAATTTAAAATGATTGCAGGAAGCCGTAGACATCGTTCCAATTAAAAGATATCCTTCTTATGATGCAAATTTGATAAATATTTTACCTTCATCAAAAAATCATCGTTTTTGCTACGTTATAATAAAAAAATGGTGGAAATGGAAGTTAATTTTACACTTAAAATAGCCTGGTACAGATATTTGTAATTACCTTTTAATAGAAATATCGTTGGATAAAATATTGTTTCTAGAAAGAGTCATTAATGTCGTATGCATGAATCGTAAGTTTATCATCGCAAAATTTATGAAACAACAAAAAAGTGTTGACGATATAATGACATCACTGTTCTAGGTAAAATGAATAATTATTGAGAATTATGTCACTGTATTACATAATAACATTGGAATTGTTAGATAATAATTCAGCATGATTCGTTGTTAGTTTCACTGAACTTTGGTTGAACTTATTTTAAAAGTATCTAATGCTCTAATGAAAGCATACCCATTTACTGCTTTTAAAACATTGATATTTAATACAATCATACACTATTAGGTAAATAATAAGTAGATATTCATTACATTTAAATTTAACATTAACCATTAACCGTTTAACATTGTTTTTGGCTCTATAGCTCTACAATTTGGAGAAGAACAAACCAATATAGGTATATAAAGCTCTATTATTCAAGAAATTATGTGGAAAATTTTAAATCTTCCAAATTGTACATGCGTGATGCGGGTAAAAAGTACTAGACCTAGATTTACTACTGCTAGCGTTTAGCTACTATTATATTGTATTCTGTGCTACTACCATGGAAATCGATCACTGAATATTTCGAATATGAATATGACATTATAAATGTGGACTAGTCCGCTTCAAAAAACGAACTAAAAATAGACGTTGACATTATGCATCTGACAGCATTGAGCCTGAGGAATGTCACAAAACACGCAATAAGTGAGTGAAGGCTAAAGGTGCATTGCAGAGGCGGGCATTAGAATAACTCAAAATGACTCAGAGGCCTCAGAGCTGATCTTCGCCCACACAGTATACCGACGTGTTACAAATATACGTAGTCTAAGCCTTAATTCACCTAATATGAACATTTAAACGAATTAGGATTTTATTACCAAATTTATAGTTCGAGACTTCGAGTTATCGGAGCAATTGGTGATTAAATTAGTACATCGGCATTTGTTTTACGTCGGTTAAAAATAATAAGAAACTAATACTTTTATCACATTTAATTCTGACAACATCTTTGATACTAGACTATTAGCTAAAAATAATTAGCAGGATCGTTCGTCAAATACTAAATTTCTACACAAATATTAATTAATTTGTTAAATAATTATTTTTATCAAAAGCACGGGTTATCATAACTACAGGAAGTATGACCATAGTCGCGGTAACCTTTTTATTTCGACCTATTTATAAATTTCGTATCTTAATAATACAGGGCTGTCGTACTGTAAATTTTTATCCATATAAAATAAAGAAAACTACCCAGTGATGGAACCTTTCGTTGTTCTGTTAACCATATAGAAAATCATTTAAACATTCCATTTCTTTTTATAAACGTATAGGTATGTAAAATATATTTTTTACATAGTTTTAAGTGCTCAATATATTCTACTCAATATTTAGTAGTAATAGTTTAGCATAATTTATTATGTACATTATACATCGTATCGTAAGTTAGCAAGATTTTTTTTTTTTTTTTTTCTGTTATGGCAAGAAGCTAAAACTATTTGCCAGTGTCAAGTAAAAGGTAGGGAATCCATACACGGGAAAATATGATAGTACGATATTTTTCAAGGTGATCAGAAGAGTTAGGCCCAATTAATACAAGTTACATTATAATATTACATATTATTTACATAAACTAAATAGATTAAATAGAAACTAAAAAACATTACAATTTGACGTTATTCTTAAATATAAAAGTAGATATATTATTATAATATTTTTAGGATACATACATAGATATGACATACGAGTAGGAAGAGGAACATTTGAAGAAATTAATGAATTATAAAAGGAAGAATGATCGTATAAAGAGCAAGAGAAAAATATGTTGTCTATATTTCCCTCATCCTCTCCACACTCGCAAACTTCACTATTTAATACGCCTATTCTGACTAAATGACTAGGAATACACATATGTCCTATTCTCATGCGACTTATTGTAGATATAACTAATTTATTTGCTTCAACACCAACAAACCAAGGTTTTATGGGGATTACCGGTTGAATTCTATAGTAATTCCTTCCCTTATGCTGTATCTGTCCACCGTAGACCGTATTCCACGCTTCAAAGAGAAATCGTTTCGGTAATGTTAAGAGATCATGAGAGTAGTTAATGTATGGATACATATTACATATCTCTACACTGCACTGCATCCTTGGCCAAGCTATCAGCCCTATCATTTCCGTGGATATATAAATTGAAATGATTGAAATATTTTAAAACTAATGCCAACACTATTTACATATTTATTATTGTGCGCTGGTAATATTAGACGTTTAAATTGTATTGACTTTTTATTAAGTATGGCTGCACCACCATACCCATCAATTCTGTGATCTGTCATCACGAATACAAACATATCCTGGAATTCGAAAGAAGAGATTTGGTTATAACCAAGTCCATAGAGTAATATAATATATACGGCCAAGTCTCATTTAGAGCAATAAAAAAGGATTGTGCTTATGTGAATTAGATATGACTTTTTAGGTATCACGCTTCTGCAGTTCCACTGTATTATTTTGGAATCCATGATTACTAAATAAACTATCAATTACTTTATGTAAAGTGGCAACGTTGGACGGTTTCAGGGTGTTATTTTTCAATAGAGTGTTGATAAGTAAAGTAATTATATCCATTATCTGGGAAGTTTCAGATTCATTAGGGGCTACTTGATAACCGCAGCCATTTTCAGGCGTAGGAATCTGAGCTTCCCTAATAATAGCATTATGAGCATTTTTATCAAAACCCTTATTAGTCTTAGGAGGCAATTTTGGTTTTAAAAAATAAGTCTTTTTGTAGGATGAATTTGAACTATTTACATTCAATCTATTTGTGGTTGAATAAGCAGATGAAGACATTAATACATCCCCATAAGACTTTGATACATTTGGGTAAAGTTTACTTGCTTCCCCGTAAGATATATTTTTTTCAGACATACTTATTTTAATATCCTTTTGGCGTTTAAATTCTGGACAGATTTTATTAGTTGCGAAATGGAAGCCTGAACATAACAAACATGATGCACAATCTTCTTCGACTGTACAAGTGTCGCCAGAATGATCTTGACCACACTTATAACATCTGGGTTTGGAACGACATATATTTTTAGTATGACCATATCTACAGCATTGAAAACATTGGATGGTAGGGAAAATGTAAAGATTAACTGGCAGAGAGTTATAACAGGCATACACACGTTCAGGAAGAACTTGACCGTCAAATGTAAGAACAACAGATTGTGTTGGTCTCCAAGATATGGAACCATCAATAATAACCTTATAATTGATCCTTCTAACTTTTATAATTTTTCCACAGCCACCTGGAGTTGAAATATTTTCTATTATTTCCTCTTGGGACCATTCAGAAGGTATTCCTTTAACAATACCAATGCGACTTATGTTAAATGTTGGTATTTTTGCACTTAGCTTATTTAATTCTAAATTTTTATTTTTAATAAAATCATTAGCATCCTTTGGCGTTGAAAATGCTACAATACAACGATTTCTCCCTATTTTTTTAACACTACCAGATACTATATTTTTAATATTGTTATTTTTTAAAAATCGACCAAAAGTAATGGGATGCAATGTTGTTCCATCGCCAGGTGTTGACTCTGTACGCTGAACATGAACAATATAAGGGAAGGAGTCAGTAGATAGGTATTCTGAACGTAAATTTGGTAAAGCCGATTGTTCATTCATATTATTATTATCATTCTTATAGGATTCATTAAAAGTAACATCAGAATTGGACTTTTTATTAGGCTCAGTGCTATCACTGTCCTGTTTCCTTAGCCTGCGTTTTTTAGGAGTGCTTTCCACCCAACAATTTTTTAATGCAAAATCGTTTTCACATTCTATACTTGGAACCGTAATGTAACTAGCTACTTCAGGACCAAGTTCGAAACTTGGTCCTGAAGCTATAGGGTCGGGAGGATCGTTCATCGATCAGCCCGCCAAAATTTAAGTGCAAAAATTTTTTTTACATACTATAAATCAGAATAAAATAGACTTACCAATAAAAAAACTACTAACTACACTAATTTACAAGTTTATATATAAAAAACAAAAGATATATACAAAGCCAAACTCAATTGAACATTAATTTAAATTTTTTTCAAATTAAATTTCAAAAATTACACCCGGCTCGTTCGAAGATTCCCGCGCTTTCAGTTAGCAAGATTGTCAAAACGATTTTTGAACGCGACTGTTTTCGAATTTCGATCGGCATTGCAGGGAGGCCTCTCCCTAGGTAGGGGGGATAAGGTCGATTCACGTTATTCTTTAGTCGCGATGGAACGTTTCACGGGCAGACAACGTGCGTTTTGCGTTGAAGCATATTACAGAAATAAATATTCTTGTACTGTTGCGCGAAATTTATATCTCGAAGAGTTCAAATTACAAGATTTGAGTGAGTGTCCCAGTGAAAGTATGATCAAGACGTGGGTTGAGAATTTCGAAGCTACAGGCTCTACATTTATTTCAAAGGATGCTCCAAAAGTGCCACCACGCAAGAAGTAAACACCTTGCAGATTATGAAGAACAAACTTGCAGAACTTCTGAAACTGTTAATTTGAACTTTAAACTTTGAAATTTGAACAACAGAAATTAAACTTAAAGTAAATACATAAAAATATTAATTTTAATGTCTGCAAAAGAGTTACATCTCAACTACAACAAGAGGCATGTCAAAATTTTTTTGAAGAATAAAACAGTAATTATTTCCGATGAAAATCGAAGATCGAGAATACCAGACTTGAGTCTTTTAAAATCACATATATTTGTTAAAAAAAAGACCATGTGGCCGATTCAGACTAATGTAACAGCCAAATTGGAGATCAATAAGAAAAAGGTTGCTTTTCCGCTTCTAAAACATTCTGACAATTCTTTACAAATTGTATTTCAACTACATATTTGATTTTTGAAGAAAGTTCATCAAGATATTATTTATATTTTACAGTACTTACAAAAATATAAATTTTAAACTAATAATGTAGAATTACTATTTTTGTTTGTCACGTTCTTATTATAAAATAAAAAAATACATTCATAATGATTGTTTTCATATATTATACAAGTCCATTTACCTTTACAAAATGTTTTAATAAAATCTCCCAATTAGTTAATGCTAGAGTATACAAACAAATTGTAATGTAGTCTCCTATATTGTATGTATAGGACATAGGTACATTTATTAAAATTAGGATACATTTTCTAATTATATTCTTACATAGAGATAGTATATGTACTTCGTAGTACATATTATTATCTCGATGTATTCTTACCATCACTTCACTATCATCACGGCCGCGGCATAGTCACAGAATACTTAATAATTACCTAATATGTAGTAGCATAGTAGCTAAACATAGTTTTAAACAAAGTAGCTTTCTTTGTCCCTATATCCCTATGTCCCCATGTATCTATATACTTAAATCTTTAAAACTACGCAACGGATTTTGATGGGGTTTTTCATAGATAAAGTGGTTTTCTAGGAAGTTTTAGTAAGTACATAATATATAAAAAGTTAGTTAGTAGGGCGAAAGTTTACCTATAAGTTTAAGTAAATGCACAATTGCACAGCCCTATTGACCTTAATAATTAATATTGCATGTTATATGTGTTGTTATTTACAATAAAAAGTAATGGAGTCACATGGTCTGGATTCTTGCCACATTTTAATTTTTGCAGTGGACCCGCAGAAACAAACAATTTTTGAAACCAAGTACATAATAAAATGAATAACGGAAAAACATCGTTAACTTCGTTTATGTTTCATTGGCCCAAATATCAATAGCGATTCAACTCATTATCACACCCTAGAAAACATAGCTATAATTTAGACATCACATGATTCATATTCTTCTTCTATTTTGGCAAACCTCGATAGCGGTCACTAAACTCTGCAAAAGCATTTATATTTTATTCCGAAGAATACTAGTCTCTACATAGAGTATAAACTTCGGTGTTTTGTAAAAGGATTTTAACAGAAAAGTCCCAACCTATATAGTATTAGGAAACAATTTCTGGCAGTGAAGAGCACAAATGTCAGTTAAAATCGATTGCACAGTTGCCCTATATTTGCAACTATCCAATCTTATTTGGGAAATTGCATCAGGGCCGAGATGGTTAAAGTTATTTTTGTCGCGTGACTCTGCCGGGATATGACGAGGCGCCACTCTGAGATCACCACTTCTCATTATGGCCATAAGGGTTTGCGTTGAACAAAAAGATTAAACAGTACACTTGTACAATTGGCAATCACATGCAGGTTTAATTACTTTGTATCACGTTTGGTTCAGATTGTTAAAGATTGACTGTCACACAATATTAACCTCAAAACCTGTTTACATTGTTTACTTTACGTTGTTCTGATAATTTTAACACAGTTATGTTAAATTATGTTCGCGTCCACGGTAATTTGTAAAGAAATATTAATTTGAAAGAAATATTTGAATAACCGTATACCTACTTATTGTTTGGAAAATATAAAAAGGCGGCGTAATAAAAACAACAAATAAAAGTTGAACATACGTAGTATATTATTATTAGTCTGTGGTTGAACTAAGTAAGTTCATACCTAGTAACTAAGTATCAATTTAACAACAAAAATTTTCAAATCCTTAATAATAAAAGCGTAGTTTCTTATCATTTTAGCAGGAATTAGCAGTGTTTTGTCATTATAATAGTCCTTTGTGTTTAATCTCCTAGCCAGACAAGAAGCGCTTATATTTTTATCTTATCGGACAAGAACTGTTATCTGCCATGAACGCTTGCTTGCAGAAAGCTACCAATGCTTACGTCATAACTCATATGGGCCAAGTATAATGACATCACTGGGCGGCTTGGGCCTCAATAACCGTGTCCACTGTTAGCTGCCCATACGGCACCTACTAATAGGTATCACAAATGTGAAAGCATGAAAGTATGTCTGTTTGCTTGTTAAGTTCTACTATATCATCGTTCATATCATCTCCTTGAACATTTTAATAATGTATTCTAAACAACAAGAATGTATTCAAATTATGTCGATCATTATGATAAGACAATAAAGAATAAGTATAAGGTCAAGGCAAACAATACGTAAAACTGTCTTTAGATAGGCAGTTTCTTTGATTATAATTAATAAACTTTATCTTCTAGCAATAATAAATATAAAAATAACTTACTACGTAGAAAACTTTGGAGAATTCTTTGTCTCATTAAATTATACAATTCACATTCTAGTCGGGTAGACCCTTAGAAAGCTACTCCGGTAAATTTTATAGTTCGCTAAATTGGTAGTATTTGCAGTCATTACATAAACAAGATACTAAAAACTATATATAAATGCATCCTGTCTGTGATAACCGTTTTATTTTACCAACGTAATAAAAATTAATTAAACTTGCACAGTTAATACTCAATTTATATTTAAAAACATAATTGCAAACATGAAAGCGTGTTTACTGTATTACAGTTGCTATAATAAAATTTAATAATCATAACCAATAAAATAATCCATTAAAATTATCTATTTATAAAGACCACATACTGGAATTGATGCTTAAATATTTTTTAATTAAAACGTTAAGTAAAAAATAATAGAAATAAAAAATAAAAGATAAAAGATTATGTTACCTATGCAATTACAATCTTGCTGTGTTGCTCTACTTTCACAGATCACAGAATAATGTCTACTTAATAGTTAATATGTACTTTGGTAAATAATAACGAAGGCAAGTGTGAGAGAGACATGCTCTACAATTTCTACAAAAAGGGCTTTTTATTTATGTAAAACAGTTAAATTGTAAGATCAAGTAATAATTATTACTTGAAAGTTGAAAGTATAATAAACTATTGGTTATAATATTTATTTATAGGTACGTTTCATGTAGGTAGGTACTCATACAAAAAATAAGTATAATTTATTCTCAACGGTTTCTCATATGTAAAGTCAAATGTAAATCTCAAATTGATAACAATCTCCTTTATTCACATTTGACCCGGAGCTATTGAAGTAGGTATGATTTTAAAATACACATTTATTCGGGTTCACACCACGTTATTATTGTAATTTCTCAATCCACCACATCTGCGACCCAGTTGCACTAAAAAACGTTTCTTACAAAAACATTGAATTACATATGAATGTAAACTGGATTGAATTTATTAATACGTAATTTGGTACGGGCCCTACATTAGGGAGACGCATAAAAGGTAGCGAAAACTGAATAATAAGCACTGTGACCCTTGGCCCTCTATTAAATACTAGAAATAAACGTGTTCCAACATGCAGGACAGGATACGTTATAATTTTCATCTTTTTGTTATCTCGTTATACCTATTAGTGAAACCGGTTAATTATATGAACAAAGTACACAAAGACTCTGATTCCTGATATGCAAAATGACATTTACATGACTTTTATTTACTGGTTGCAGCGTCTTGTAAATCTTATATATAAAAATGAATCGCAAAATGTGTTGGTAAGCGCATAACTCGAGAACGGCTGAACCGATTTCGATAATTCTTTTTTTATTATATTCCTTGAAGTACGAGGATGGTTTTTATGTAGAGAAAACGTAAATATGTACCAAGGGCGAAGCCGGGGCGGACCGCTAGTTTTTAATAATAATAATTTCTAATATGTTATTGAGAAACGTTCCAATATTTAAAAAATAATTACGTCAAAGGTATGTTATACAGTTTTAATTACAGTTGCTACATTAATTATTAAATGCCTAGGTAGTTGACTGTTGACAAGAAAAAATTATACCAAGTTAGAAGTAGATTATGTTAATTGTTATTTGTTAGCTTGTTGAGTAGGTACATGACCTAAGTTTTGATATAAGTACAAATTATACAAGATTTATTGTATTTTAATAATTGTTGTTGAATAACCACAGACGACTCATACAATTTTTAAGTCACAACGTCCTCTATACTCAAAACGTAAGGAATGAGTGGTACAAACAATGTAAAACCACACAGGTCAATGACTGAGAAAAATTGTATGTAGGTAATGGAGCTGTTGACTCTTTAAATTAAATAATTGTTTTGAATATAAATAATTCTTCGAAGCTATATATCATTAATAAGTATATTGTATACTTGCTCTATTTCTTATTACTAACTTCTATTACTTATCACTCACTAATCACTATGCTGATATTCAGATTTATGTTTCAGTTGACACGAAAACGTTTAATAAGTTTAGTGTAAATTTTGCTTTCATTGGTTTACTTATAACGGTAGATATGTTCAACATTAATCATATTTCTACTTAACTGGATACGATAATTGCCCAAACGGCCGACATTATTAGACAAGAATAGCAATATTCGTGTGCTAGTATCGGTAATATTGGTTATGACTCGGCTCAATACAGCGGATGGTCCCATTCCAAAATGTAACGGTATCGACCACCGTGCTCGCGAATAACCAGCTACACCGCGCATTCCTAGTGACAATTCGCCACACGCCAGCCATTCAACTTTTGCCATTTAATTAATGTATTGCATTCCATTCCATGAGCCAGCTGTATTATTCCTCCAACTGCCACTATTCATGAAGCACATAAAATTCTTCAACTACTTAATGTCATTGTTGTAGAGAGGCGAACGTTAAATAACTTAAAGCGAATTGTTGCTTTCACTTATTATAACCTACTGAAAAGATCAATTGCCTTTTATTAATTGTGTATTGAGGTTTTTCAGGTACAATATTGAATGTTGTTTTGTAATATTGTTCCTAAAGCTTACAAAAATCTGTCATGCAGTCGAAATGTAGAGTAGAAAGAACAACATTCCTGCACATTCACATATATTGCTATTGTGAAACAATTTTTGTTAGCATAGCATAGCATATTCTTTTACCTCCTTCCCTTTATTCCTCCATCTCATTGTAATAGAACAAAGAATTTCACGATAGTACTTAAGTACATAATATATCGCTAACACAATTTTCAGCAATTTTTCAGCGCAGAAACCCGAGTCACTTAGCTTCAAAAGCCCAGATGCCAATGTTTTATCTAATCTGGCTGCAGTTGTCAGGGTGTGTGAAACAGGCGGGCGCAGTGTTCTCAGAGCTGGCACTTGCTGTCGGGTGGCGACAACCACCCGTTTAAGGCGAGGACGATCGCGAAGGAATGTGGACGTGCATCAGCTTCGACGCCGCGGCCTGAGTTATAAGAACTTGGTAAGGGAGCACGATAGCTTTAACAAAATTGATATAGATGCTGCTATACGCATGTAAAAACTATAGAGTTTCGTCTCGCCTTCTTCAGATTTTCAATATTCAGATATGGAATGGAAGCGTCAAAAACATTTTTGTAAGCTTGACTTGACATTATATTAAAACAATAACAATTTTATTATGAGGTTATTTAAATCCTGAAATATGTAGTCATGTGCTTTTATGTAGAGTCAATTTTTAAACATGTTGTTGTACATAGATATTTATTATTATCAACAGTAAGTTAATATGTTTCTATTAATTATTAACATACATACCTACATACAGAACCGTATTCATATGCATATGGTTGACAGAAGTAAGAGTTCAAAATATTTTAATTAGGTACTTGCTGTCTCTTCTGACTTGTACCCAACGAAAGTTGGAGTCGGCTCATCCTTGCCATCGACCAACATAAATGACACTTTTACACGTTATTATTATTTGCAGAATTATTATTATTTGCTTTTATTACCACTTACTGACTTACCATCTTACAAATATTACTCAGAGCGTTTCCATTTCAAAATATTATTTGACATCTTTGTTACACTCGAAACCGTGATATATCTTTCGATTCGCCATGCTGAGCTTTAAGGACCAACCTTAAAGGGAAATCTGATAATATTAACAAGTTCGGTTGTACTGTTATCAATAGCAAGTAGGTTGGTAAGTGGGAAGCTTTGGTGCCGGCCATGTAAGGGTCAACGCTCAAAGATACCGCGACCATTTATTGGTAGTTTAGAGAGGTGGTCACGGATAAACTAACGGTATTTTGTTAGATTCCTGTACCTAAATTCTAGCATGGTATTTGTTTGAATTTGAAAAGTTTTTGGTGCAGAAATTTGTCGTTCCATATATTTCATTATTAGATAATTCATTTTAAGTAACACAGTCCAATACTCGTTGGTCAAATGCTTAGCTCTTATGTAATATTTAAAACTTTATACATATATGGTTATATAATATTTTCTTTTTTTATATACAAATAAGTACCAATTTGATTTTATCCTGCTAAAATCAACAAAATGAAACGTCAAATCAAACATATTCTTAGAACAAACATTGTTTCGTGGAATGCAAAACACAAATGGCTAGTAGTATTGAACGGTGCGTGCTAAAACGCGGCCAATCGATTCAAAACAAATTTAGCGTGAGCAAACAAACTTGATGTTAGTACACAACTAAATTATGTTACAGACTCAAGCCTTCGCAATCTCAAATAGGACCGATTGCCATTCTACGAGCGTTGAATCCGTTGAGTCATCAATTTAAAAGCAGCTTTCAACAGTCCATCAAAGAAGACCGCTTACATCACTATCGCACGTCTCCATAAAATCTACGATGTTGTGCGTTTCAGGAATTAAAGGAACATGTACTTTGTCACACGCATAAAATTTTCATATATCTGAAGGATGATTTTCATGTGGTGTATTGCGCTTAGTGCATCACAGTTAATATACAGGGCAATATTTTTATTGAACAAAACAGCACTTGTAAGATTAAACGCGTAAGTGACAGCAATTTATTTCCCGTCAGAAGGCTCAACGGTCCCGAGGTCTGTGACACATGGCGATCATGCGAACGTCTTTATGTTGTTATTTATTTATTAAAGCCAGGGCAATTTAATGTATATCTTTTGAGTCATAACTTTCGTAAATAATATGCCTCGGAGAAGACAAGATAATGGGCTAACTAGTTGCCGTCGAATAAATAATGCTTATGTACTAAAATTGCTAGGCTATTTTAGGAATTAATAGTAATGATTTTGTGCCATGTAATAATAGTTATAACTACGTAATTTATTTTCTTATATCCTTATAGTTGGCTGTGGTAAAGCTTTATCGCATACACTATAAATTGCAAAAACGATAACTGTATTACCAGAAACAATAAAAGCATTTACAGTGTTCGATAACCAGCTAGAACAATACAATTGTTATCAAATTCCATTGGAAATGAGTGAAATATCAATTAGTGCATTGGCCGTTTACGTTTAGTTGCTGCGATAACCCTGTTTCGATCTATGTACTTTATTTCTGCTCTCCCTGTTGGTAAACACTTGTGCGTCATCCCCAAGTGGTCTTCAATCCACAAATACCACAGAACACACATATGGCCCAATGTTCCCGATTTCGACGAGACAGTCAACGCAACTTCACATGATCCAGGAATATTTGTATGGAAAGTAATTCTGCACGACCTCAAATTGTAAAGAAAATATTATTTGCATCTGTTTTGTATGTTGTGTCTGAGTCTTTTCTTTAAAGCTGGAACATAAATTATGTGTAATATGTTGGTAATATGTATTCATTTTAAGAGACTCTGTCAAAGGCGTTTGAATTTGCATTTTCTCAGTTCATTGACATTAAAGCAGATAAATAAATATTCATACAGCCAAGTTGATTTCAAAAGCTTTGCGAAAACATATGTTTAACAGGCTCGTCACGATAGAGCATTTATATTTCATATGTAAAATTAATTTATGATATATTCCTTCTGGTTGCTGTATTTAGGAACTTATAATCAGTAACATATGTACAAACTCAAAATATAATATGAAAATAAACGTTGGGTATTGAGGAGAGGCAGATTGCGAGTCATTTGCAAAACAAAGAACACGAAACTCAACCGTAATAAAAATATTTACGCAGCCACTACTGACTCAGACCCAAATTTGTTTGAAATGAGAATAACCCTTAAAAGTAAATAAATAACTTATAATATTGTAAATACATTATTAGTACGATAACTTCTTTTCTGCACGTAGGTAGGTAGTTATGTCAAATATTTTAACGATAACGTAAATATTTTCTTAGAAGTAAAAGGGAGTCAATTGATTCACAAATCGTACTAATGGAATAATGTTTCAAAAAGGCTAGGACAGAAAAATAGTCGCGCCCAAAGCTCTACACTGTGGCTCTACTATTTAAAATATGTAGATCGCTTTTCATTCCAATTACTAAAATACCAAATATTCAATGTTATTGACATAGGTACATATTGTTATTGTCATACATAGTGTTGTTATTATTTCCCCAAAGCAATTATTGAAATCAATAGATTGCGATTTCGATAAGAACATTAAGAAAATAATTAATAGTTACGAGATTCCATATTGAAAGTTGCCAACAAGAATTATTGGAATTTATAAACATCCTAAGAAAACTGTCAATAATATGAACTTTGAGTGAAGAAGAAAAATATACAATTACAAATTACGAACGTTTTCCACCGATTTTATAACTATTTAATACAAAATGCAAATGAATCCTTCAGTTGAATCACGATTTGTTTCTTAAATGGACTCATTATAAAAATAGAATGTATTGGACAGAAGCAAAGTTGACATTATCAGCACGAGAACGCAATTCATGTTTGAAGCAAACCGGATGAAAGACATTAGTATAATGAAATAACAACAATTTGCATGAAATAGCGAGATGCACGCCCTATGCACATGACTATATCTCTCAATGGGCGGCTGACTCATGCTCAATGAACGATCTTAATTGATGTAAACTATTCTTAATGTACATATCTCATATGATGACGATATCCTTGAGTAAATAACGGCTACTGTCTCAAAGACCATTTAGATATCTCTTGGTATAAGACTCGATACACGTATCTCACGGGATAACCGATAAGGCGCATAACTTTAAAGCTCTTGAATTATACGAAAATATTCTGAATTCTTATACATATCATATCACAACACAAAATAGAGACATACTAATCCTATTTACGTTAATAGCTTGTTAATAGTATGCATTTGCAAAATATTAACAAGGCATCTGTACAGGCATGGCCTGGCATGACATGATTTTTGTATTGATTATTTGATTTACCAACCCCGGTTCAGAAACATGAACCTTCATAATAATTGCCATAAATCTGTGTGATGGCATATTTATAAGTTTTACTATGAATTTCCAATACTTTTCAGTAATCTTTAACTGTAAATCTAGGATCCTGGGAAAGGTTTGATGTTGTCATGAAGACCATTTTCTCAGCATATACTCCTTGACACGATAGCGCCGTGAAAAGTGGAATGTAGATTTTTAAGCCACTGTGGTTCTTACCATGACCTGAAATAACATATAACGAAAATTCTGTTGTTATGTCTTTATAGAGATAAAATTGGCGTCTTGATAGATTGTTTGATGATAAAGTTGTGTGTAATCACGAACAGTCAGCGGCGCTCTCCAAGATAAATACGAGTAAATGGCAGCTGACTGAAGATAAAAGATTTGATTTCAAAATTCAAATTCGAATATCAAGTCATGATAATGTATTGGAAATTCATGTTACTAATATTTTAAATAATAATCATCATAACGATTTCTTCAAAGAGTGTGAAGTGCAATTTATAATAACTAATAACTTAATCAGTAATGTATCTAAATTTGCAGTAGTTGATAGAAGATTGCTGAATTCTTATATTAATTTTCGAAAAATGTCTAAGAGAATTAATGCCACAATGATGGTAGCAAGTAGGGATGTAACGATACATGATTTTGCCGATACGATACCGATACCGATATTTGTAGTAATGTATCGGCGATACCGATACCGATACCGATATCGATGGCTTGGTAGAAAAATAAATAGTGAATTATGCATAAAAAGTTACCAACATTTAACAGAGACAACTGTTAATCGTATTCTTTTAAATAAAAATGCCAAATCAAAAAACAACAAAACCATTTATTTTAGTATTATTATTTTACGAAGTCAGTTAAACTTTAAGTAATACACATACAATCAGTACCTAATAAAAGTTTACTAATTGGTAGTTTTTTCAGAAAACAAAGTGCGCACGCGCGGGCGGCCTCCCGCATCGTTCATTGGGCGCGGATTTTTGAATTATTTGATATCAAAAAATTGGTTGTTTGTAAAGTAGGTTTACGATCGAGATGTTTACGTGATAACATAATGCAGTGGCAGCGCTCGAGATGAGACGGGAGATCGGTCCGTCTCTCTCTCGTTATACCTGCGATCGCGCTCGTGAGGTTTTGGTGTGACACAAGTTTATGAACATGTCACCCGACTAAAACGATTTTAAAAACGTTATCACGTTAAAAATTAAAAAAATTCGAAATTATTTCTTTCTTTCCTTTACATAAACAAATTTGTGATTGGAACACTCCTAGTAAGCAAATAAAATGCTTGTGTCAGGAGGTTCCGCTCTTCCTTAACACTATTACAGAAACAGAAATAAAACAATATGAATGAATACAATGCAAAAACATAAAAGAAAAGAAAGAATTTAATAAAAAAATATCGGTATCGGTTGATTTATTATCGGCGATACCGATATATCGGCTTGCCGATATATCGGCCGATATATCGGTATCGGTATCGGTATCGTTACATCCCTAGTAGCAAGCCATATTGACCTGTGGATTAAAATTTTGTAACCTAATCTCTTTTTACCAATTGTATGTTAGTTATTAATATTAGGTAAGTATTATGTTTAACGACTACCTTGATAAATAATGATACCTTTGTTCTCTGCCTATCGAGTATAAGTACCTACTTACTTAGCCCTAATACTAGGAATACCGTTGTTATCAAAGATTATTATTTATCGTTGTTTTGATAGTGACGTATTAATTTATTCGTCACGTTTAAAATTAGATTATCCTTCCGTCGATAAATATCTTTTAGCGCCTTTGAAGCCAGATAAAAATAGTTTGGAAAATCCAAAAGTGCACGCCTCATAATTTTTTTTTAATAATTATTTATTAATTATTATTTTTGTTTATTTAATAACAATTAAACCACATCGAATCAGACCCTGAAAAATGAAAGGGTTCTATTCCTGAGCATACTCAAGCGTAAGAGAAAAAAAAGACTCGATTAGTAAAGTATTTCGGTCGCTATCGTGTTAACAAGAAAATCCTCCGCACATACAGACACACGGACGTCCAAGACAGAACTTTTTTAAACTGTTTTTTAACTAGTTTAAATAACAAAAATGACATCAAAAATATCATGAATGTTAAAAATAGTGTTTTTTCTTAATATGTGTGTGTATGTATTATCTTACAAGTGCAATGTATGATACATAAAGACATTTTAAGTTTGAAAAATCAGATGTTTTGCGCGAAGTGACAGTAGTACCCACCTCAACGCTTCGCTTATGAGGCGTGCAAAAAAGACTCGATTAGTAAAGTATTTCGGTCGCTATCGTGTTAACAAGAAAAAGGATCCGCACATACAGACACACGGACGTCCAAGACAGAACTTTTTTAAGCTGTTTTTTAACTAGTTTAAATAACAAAAATGACATCAAAAATATCATGAATGTTAAAAATAGTGTTTTTTCTTAATATGTGTGTGTATGTATTATCTTAGAAGTGCAATGTATGAATTATGATACATAAAGACATTTTAAGTTTGAAAAATCAGATGTTTTGCGCGAAGTGACAGTAGTACCCACCTCAACGCTTCGCTTATGAGGCGTGCAAAATAATATCTATCAGTTAAGACTACCCGGAGCTAGAAGCTTCACAATTACTACTCTTGTGGATTTACCTAAACGAAAAACAATGGATTAATCCTGAAGTCAGATGTTATCTAATTCCTTCCTTCCTTCTTAATCCCTTTCCAGTCCTTATTATCTTATTTTCATATTCTTTCGGAATCGGATAGTGATAGTATTTTGTGAAAAAGTTATTTCCAAACTATACGTGATTAGTTTCACACCGTTGCGTACTGGCCTTGTATAGTTTGGAAAGACGCCTCGTAGCTAGGTTTAAGGGTGCGTATAAAGCAAAATTACCAATCTTCTATTAGATGATACGTGTAATATTCAAGACCAAATATAAAAAATAAAATATATATCAAACTAGATGATATGTTCAACGATTCTGTTCAATCAAAAACATAAAATATTAAAATTGACTCGATAAAAAAAAATCACCAAGTTAGCTCTAATTTTCACACGTTTACGTTTTCTACTTGACAAGGTAATACTTATTATGATTTTTTTTTTCATAAACAATTATATTAAAACATTTGCAAGATATTTGTCAGAGCATTTTGTGTAATTACTTTTAGTTTTGGTTTTATCTACGATAAACCACTTTTATCGTGACAAAACCAAACGTTTATCTCGAGAAAAAAAGAGCGCCAAAAGTGTTTTATCCGTTGCAACGTGAAAGGAAGACAATCAAATATACCTTTATAAAATTAGTAGAGACAAAATAAATAATCCTAAGTAAATGTCAATACATATTGTTTCACTAAGATATATACAAAAAAATACGGATAGTTCATAACTATAAAACAGCTTTGGGTGAAATTATTTTCATAGAAAGAGAGCTTCTCTGACCGTTTCCCCTCTGGCGATCTAATGCTCTCCCTCCCTTTAAATTCAAAATCTTGAAATTTATGTTGTCTACTTTCTATTTATGATACTGTTATATTTTTAGTACCTAGTAAATAAGCATATTATCTGTTATTAAAATAATAA
This sequence comes from Colias eurytheme, assembly GCF_061535395.1. Taxonomy (NCBI): domain Eukaryota; kingdom Metazoa; phylum Arthropoda; class Insecta; order Lepidoptera; family Pieridae; genus Colias; species Colias eurytheme. The sequence goes on along the minus strand of NC_142993.1, from coordinate 4,948,239 downwards.
TATAACAGTCATCATAACTATAAGATATTCAATTGTAGAGTTTGATGTCGAAATAGACTATCACACCTTTGCAAAAATAATAGACCTATACATTTTTGTTTGAAATCCATTTCCAAATAAGTTTTCAGTTATAGTACGGTCTTTTATGTTTTGAAAATGTTCTATTTCTATTTTTATGAAAAGTGGAAAAATCGTACAATGTTTTAACCGCTTAATAAAACATTTTATTGCCCAGTAGTTTAGTGTTCTGCGACGGTTACAGGTGCATTTAATAGAACATGATACGTTCATACGCATTTAATGGCAGTGTTACATTAAAACTTAATGCTACTACAAATCCACTCATTTTACGGAAACCGTTTACTTTTACGGCTGATCCAATCAGCTTCAACACAATGTTGCAATCGGGCGATTACATACAACTTTGTTTGGTACCATCATCCAACTTTATTCTTAGAACTATTTTTAAAATGCATTAAATTCCGCAAAAATTACAGCGGTTACCGCAAGACGCTTGCGGTCGTTGGTGGTAATTGTTTCAAAACGCATGATCTTACCACATAGCTATACGTCTAGTGCCATAACAATGCGGGTTGAGTGTCGACTCATTTGTCACTAGTGCGGCGTCTCTCAGCCGCGTCTTGTTTCCAGACGGTCAAGCTTTCATCTCAGCGCTGACTGATGACTTGATGGATATGTGAACGATTATAGGCTCATCTATATACAAGTCAAAGGTTAAGTCTTTCATTGTTAACAAAGAGGCGGCATCTCAAAGACTGCTCGAATTCAATTTTATGATAAAGAACAAAGTTGTAAATGTTACCGGATCACCTTAAGATGTTAATGTACGTGTTTATACAACCTTCATCGATTATTGCAAAATATCGTCCTAAATACAAATTAAATAAATTATAATTTAATCAGATTTAACATTTGCAATTACCTACTACATCTAACAGGATTAAATTGTTACTTTAAATTCGACCTTTCTTGGTGCAAAGGTTTGTTCGGAATGTATTCTATAACCGGATTTTTATTTAACCAAATACTGACAACTTAAAACCTACTAAAAATCTGCTGTAAAAGAAACGAGTTCAATTATTTTTAGAAACATTTTACACGTAAACAAAACCAAAGAAAAACTCTGTACTTATAATATCTTATATCAGGCCATTTGTTATAAATCCTTGCGTAAAATAAGAGCAAAATATGACCTCTTTATTATACATATTTAATCAGGGTTCCTTTTAAGGACAAAGATTCTATTGCAGCATGCATTGTTAGGCAAGTTCATCGACCCGCCTTTTAATTGTTCATATTCGCGTGATACGAAACAATGCTGGTTATTTGTTGTATTTGCATGCGTACAGATATTAATATAACATGTATATAATTATTATTTTAATTTACGTAAGGTACATGATACAAACTTTGTCCTGTTATAATACTGAGTCATTGTTTTATAATATTTGTATTAGGTAGGTACCTACTGAGAGGGGCCACTGAAAATCAGCGTTGCAACTATATTGCAACTTATGCTGAGTGGCTACCTGACTTGGCTCCACTTTTCGGCTTCATTTTATTTTATTTTACTCTTTCATTTATTATACTTGTATTGTTTTGTTTCATGTTGTGTTGTTTTAACTTGAATTAAGTATTGTATTCTGTGTCAATTGTGTTTGTTATTAATTATTATTGTGGAGTCAAATAAATGATCTTTCTTTCTTTCTTTCTTTACTTACCGACCTTTAGCATTTTTCAGTGTCTACCAGGCTTCAGGCTATGAAATTGCAACTGCATTAAAATTTAAATAAATCGCAAAAAAAATTAAAGCATCAGACAAAATTAAACTAGTCTTCGTCACTGTGCCACTTTAGACACTTAAAACTAAACCCATTCAATTCAGTTGTAGGTATTCCGATTGAAGTTTTGGTGGGATCAATAAATCGTAATACATCTTGATTAATGTGCAAATATTTTGCTCTATTTTATTTCTAGTATTTCAATTTTCTACCTTGTACAATTTTTGAAAAACCAACCAGTCATTAAAATCGGTTCACCGAAAGTTCTGAGGTAACCAACCCAAAGAAAATACTGACGAATTGAACCTCCTTTTGCAGTCGGTTAACAAAAAGGCCTCTAGATTTTAAATCCAATAAAAATTACACACCAGGATATAGGCTTCCTTTTAAGATAATATATAAATAGTACTAAAGGGGCGGGAGGTGAAGAGCGGAAACCCTTTGACCCTTTGTTTATCAGCGACGGCGCGCCGGATATGAACAGTTGCTGACGGAAGTGCGTAGTCAACAGACTTAATAATAACTAGGGTTGCCCTTTCGTAACTTTTATTAATTCTTTTGTTTGCATGCATTAGCATGTAGTGTTTATATATTATGTATTGGGAAAAAAAGATTTATACTTATTAGGTAGGTACCTACTTTAAATATCAAATATGTATGCTTTCAATAAATGTTCCTAGTTATGGGCGGTTTAACGTGATACAGTTAGGTACGCAGCGACAATACTGCTTATACACATCTCTACATATTTTCATATTCAGCTTTGCTTCAGTCTAAGTCTATAGTATTTACTATTCAGTAGACATAAAATAATATACTAGTAATTTTACACAAAGGCGTAAAAACCTTCCTAATTAATAAGTACACATTGTATAATTTCTTGCTTTAGAAAAAAAATCCTATGCTGTATCCGACATTGGTTTGTTGTAGAATATTCCCTGTAAATATACATCATGTACATGATATACTTTATACATATAAAATAAGATTACCTATAGGTATACCTAATCTAATATGTTTCACAAATTCGAATCCCAGAGTTACATCAGAATAAACGCCACAATGGCTCTACTTTCACTTTAACTATTGGTGTCGCAAGTTAGTACGATAGCTTGCGTAATAAAAACAACATTATTTAGTTGAATTAATACCTAGTTTTACAAAACACGTCAATCAGCCCTATGTTCTTGCAATACCACGCCTGCAGTCGACCTAAATATCCATGAACACGCTCTGTCTGGCTCTGGCACTAAGACAACGATATGCTTTTAACCCTGAAGTACTCATGTTTTATGTATTTTTACATAGACCAAAAGCTTATCTTTTTTGTACGTTAACTTATCATGGAAAAATTACAATAGAAATGGCGACTCGAACCTTCTTCATACTACGTAGTACCTACTTACCAATAGAGAACTTGGAAACGAGAAGAAATAATAATTATGTAAGTGCTAATTAGATATCGTTAAAAACAATATCTACCCAATATACTAATGTTTATCCTATCTAGTAAATAAATACGGTAAGTTGGTATACCAGACAATCTTTACACATAGATTTAATTTCACATTTAAGTCGCTGTAGAATCACAAAACCAAACAAAACTAATGCTGACATACAACATTCCATATCTTGGCTGCTCGTTGTGAGCACACCTGTGGGATTAGCCACCCACAGTCATAACGAACAAACACTCAGCTTGTGATTACTGAGCAACTCAGCATTTATTTTCATTACAAACACTCACCGCTAGAAATCATTCGTCAGTGAAATACCGCTCATCTAAAATTGATTAGAAGTAAATTCTCAAAGTCGATGAACCATTGGTTTCCAATTATCTCTATGTATACCGTAAGCAGAAAAGGAAAAGAATGGAACTTCAGTCAGTAAATAAAAATGAAAATTATGTCGTTTAATGTTAATTTTAGCACGACGAAGTGAACTACTCCAACGCATGTTGCACGACAGTCTTGCAGTGTTAATTACTAAAGCATGAAGCTCAATTAGTTGTCCCAACGACGCCATTGACTGCAGCCATTCATGCCACTAATAACCATTCATCTCCAATTCTCCAACGAACCTGCAGCCTTGCGGTTAGACCTTGTTCTCAACAATTAGAATAGATACAGACTACAAACCCTCACTTCTCATTTGATGACAATGTTGAAACTGTTCTAACATTGATGTGTTTATGTACAGTTTACATAACTAACATTATCTCTGCTCATCCGTGACTATATGTAAAAATGTAGGTACCTATACTTAATACCGTCATTAATAAATTACTATTCCAATAAAAAATATTATGAATGAAACATGATTCAGAGCTGTGTAATCGTATTACGATTTACGCAGCAATTCTATGGAAATATTTGCATTTGACGGAATCATTGGGACCTATAAGTAGATAAAAGAATTTTGCTTATCAAATGCTAAAACCATCATAAAATATGTGAGCAAAGGAATAAAACTTAATTGTTTACCAGATTATAAGTTGTTATTGCAAAGAGCCATGTGACGTGTCATTGGCGCCAGCTACTGCGTTCCAGTTGTCAGAATAACACAACAGTCTTGGTTTGAAATTCCAGCTGATATTACTCAGTGCGAGGATAAAGCACGTTGTCAACATACATACAGCCAGCTAGGATATGGTCGCCTGTCGCGAAGACTACTGAATAGAACTCCTTATGATTTTATTGAAGGCTACCCAGGTTATCGGGACGATAATTGTGTGATATTTATATTTTTCAGATCTACCATTCATATTTAACATATATAATATAAATGAATGAAAAAGTATTCATAATAGGTACATTATTAATTTAATTACATAGTAGGTATCTAAACATTCAAACAATGTTTATTTCTTAAAATTTTGGAAGATCTGAACTTTTTTCATGAATTGCTCTCAGCGAAACATGCCCATAGGTATTGCATGTATTCTATATTAATAAACACCTTAAAGTTTTAATAAATAGAAAAATATATACAAATTGAAAGATATCTCGTACCAGTCATAAAAGTTTTGAAATGCATACGCCATTATCTAAATCGCTGTTCATACTACGTATCATTTATCTTACTTGATATTTACGTTGAGCTTTACCTATTTAACTTGAAAACATTGTACAAGCAAGCGTTGCAAGTTGCAACAGAGTTGGTTGCGGAAGCGATGCAGCTTGACCAACTAGCAATTGCCTATTCATCTGAGCAAATATAGCCTGTATCGTGTTACTTGAATTTCATCACACGTTTTCCTCTCGATGATTAATATTGAATTTCATAATATTCCGATATTATGAAAATGTTTAACACATGTTTACATAAAACAAACCTGAAAACATTTTAACTTATAAAGTAAATAATCGTAATTAGGTAACTAAGTAACTATCTACTTTCTCGAGTACCTAATAATTTTTTTTTAAGTTGAAGTCATCATGACGAGGCTAAAAATTTGTGAGTGTAACAAGTTTCCCCAAACCAGAAAGCAGTTACTTGCTGTCTGCTGATGAAGAAATGAGGAAAATTGGAAAAATAATACCAAAAATCGAAATAGAGTTAATGCTATAACATCTATCTAATAATCAGCTTCTATATTAATAATTCATTTTATAATTATTCTTTTTTTTCTTTATGTTTAGGACTTATTGATCTTAGTGAGTTATGATACACTATTACTTATACATACATATTTACTTTGTACTTTGTAGGGAATGACACTCTCTCTTGTACAGAGTTGGTTTTTCATCCAATTAGAATCAATATTCAACTCTTATCCCACACATACGAATCAGACGTGTCGCCGTTTGTTGATAATGAAATAAAATCCATAGCTGCATTCTGGACGTGTTCTGAAAGCATGTCACATGTGTTTTATGACATCAGCCATTGTCGGTGGAACAATGTGTCCGATATGCGCACGCGCAGGCACGGTCACGCGCTGAATCACACCCGGGATATTCCCAAACAACTATCCAACATACTAATGTAGTTAATAGAGTTTTCCTGTTGCCATTCGTGTATTAGCAACGTTTAATATGCACAACTTCTGTTATAAACTTTTTTATCTTATATTGCTACCTTCTTGGATAAACACATGCAATGTTGAGGCTATCAGGTTTTTATAAAGACCAACTACATTTTTATGGCCGTGCCGACCCTAATTAAGCAAAGATATTTGTTAAACTTAGATTGAACAAAAACAATATTTAAAAAAATAAATCAACATTAATGGCGACAAAATTATTAGCCAGTTAAGGGTGGTGGTATCAGCTGACGTGTCAATTGCAAGCAGTAAAAATACTGTTCTCATCAATAGAAGAAAACGTTATAGCTCGGATCTAAGCATTATATAGCATGGAAGAAATAGGAATGCAAAGTTCAAAGTTATGCAGTTAAGCATTTCACCGGACATTGATCAGAAATTATGAGTAGTTGCTGAATGCAAATCGACTTTCATTCAACCGAGGTATCCAGAGGGACATTAGCAATTCTACAAAGTGGACATAAAAGGACTACATATTTACATACGTCATTATAGTTATATTCCATAATTATGTGATTCCTTACATCTGTGGGCTCTGTGGCACTAAACAGTATACAGCGGTTATCAAATGACCCACAACGTTGATAACAACGAATGCAATGTCCTTTGAAATGAACAAGGTTTATTATCGTGAGTTATACTCAAAGCTGAATAAACACTATATTTTTCACCGCACTCTGTGCCATAGCAAAGAGTGTAATATGAGTGTAATGGATGAATCTAGCAACAAAGCGCATGAATGCAGCTCCCATAAAAAAGTGATAAGTATTAACTACTACTGATATATGAATTAAAACAAATTTTCTTAAAATCTAATTGTTTAGACTCCAGACTGAAATAAGTGAATAAAGGAAAAATATACGAATCTAAATGGATTTTTGACAAATTTATATCATAAATAAATAAAGTAGTCGTTGACTTTGTTCCATCCCGCTTATTGTATGGTCGGTAGATTTGTTCATATCTATTATAAGCTGTATAAAGCATATATGTACCAGTTAAGACCAAAAATGTTAATTAACTTTAAAAAATCTGTTTTAGAAACTTTGAATTATACTGCATTTCGATTGTTATGATTGCGTTTAAAAACACGCTAAGAATAAAATGCTACAAGCTTTCTGTCAGAAGATGTCTCCAGTTAACAAGGAAAACAACCGACTTTATACTCAAAGCCATTTACAGTAAAACCTATTATAACTTACTGTTTGTTTAAAACCTACATGGTGATGAATGGCAGTGCATTTTGCGTCCTAAGCCCAAGTAGGGACGCTAAGTAAGGAGTGCCTCTGAGTCATGCGGCGCCCACGCATACTTAGACTTTGAAATTCTACAAGATAGATGGCGCCAGGATATGTACTTTATTAAGTATTAAAAAACAACTTAATTGATATAGTCTGACATTAAGAATAAATCAGAATCTATGTAGGTATGTATTTAAAGATATCATTCATACTGTTACTAAGTAACAAACAATATTGAAGTAGGAATGTATATGTACATCCTCACAAAGCCTTAGAAATATGAAGTAGGGTAAATACATATAACAATTAAAGTTATACCTTTCAAGCTTTCAAGGTAAGTAGTTAAACATTTATAAGATATCTAAATTTACAACCTACTTGCCTTTGATGTACGAATAATAGTTATACCAAATACATTTTGCTATTTCAACAAACATTAGGTAAGTACTGCAATCTTCATACAGCCTTAATCTGCATTGGCGCCGGTGATTCGCTACGCATTTGCTCACTGGCGCGGGCTTTGTACTTGCATCCATTGTAGGTGGACAAAATCTGTCACAAGATGTAAGAGAACCTCTCATTGAATTATAGATAAAGTTATATCCATTTTTATTTCAATTGTAAACCATTATTGTCACTGTATCAGATAATTGCATCCGGCTATTAGCTGTACAGAATTATAACTAACATTTAACGATAATTACTTATCTGTGTCCAAGATATCCTTATATAAAAAATTCCTCATTGATAATATTATACTTACCGACAAGGTTTTACGTAACCGTTGGGGTGGGGGAATGCAGGCTCAGGCGCAACAAACTGCAGCCTTGCAAGGACGTTGCGTCTATACGCTTATAGTTAATTATCCTAGCCAGAGCTGACTCACCGCTCACCGATTAGATTGGTAAAATGTGCATTTTATGCAGTTGCGAGTGTAGCGACCTCTTGCGGTTGGAATGCGGCGCACGATGCAATTCACTGTGAAATAACTATACATGCCTTGTTATTGCGAAAATTTTAAAGAAACGATGATTATTCAACCTTACCCTGCAGTTTCGAAAACATTTTAAAAGGAATTCTTTTCAGCTTTCGAAATCGGGCACTGTATGCGAGTTGCGACCCGGACGCATGACGATTATTACAAAATCTGTAAGACTTTCTTCTATTATTTTATATTTACTCACTGGTTTCATTGTGAGTTATTTTACTTAGTTTTTAACGCTATCCCAATTTTATATTTAGTTATACCACAGACTAATGTTATACTTACCAATAACACGATTTTCTTAAAGTAAAGTTTAGTTCTCTTCATGAACGACAATGACTTATACCTAATTATAAGGAAAAGGACTTGGCTAAGCCTTCCTTAGTACTGTGAAAGGAAATGTTCTGATAGCAAATTCACAGAATTATTATCGATAAATAGATTACGTCATAAATTTAATAAGAATGTTGTTATTTAATCAGTATTTACTGATAACTAGCACAACGAGTTAGTCTTCCTTCTTTCTTTACATCAACCGGATCTGTGGGAACACTTCGACCCCTCATTTCATTTCCTTATAGATAATAAAGTTGACTGTTTAATCTTTATGCATCATTATCGTGTACAAAGGTCTTATGTTGAGACCATGACGCATAATATAATAAATACATGCCCTATTTTGATAGCCTCTTTAGACTTTACAATGTTCATGTTTACTAAGAAGAAGACAACATTAATTTCATTTTGAAGAAATACTGAGTTCATTGGCTATTTTGAGAATTGCTAGTCATGCCAGAGCTTATCTCAACCAATTCGTGGTAAAATAAAATGTTGAAGTTTGAAAGAACTAGTTGTATTCACCGATTAGTAATAACTAATAATAATTAATTAGACGTGAGATCATTCCTAAAACTTATATTTTGTTACTAAGTATCAGAAACTTCCATTACATCAGGCATTCCATACAGCCATGAGTATTATACAATAGCCAATCCATCAACAAAATCTTCAATCCTAATTGTAAACAGAGGCAATAAAAATTCTTCCCATATGAATGAATGATTTTATTATCTTAGCGAAGTCTAGCTTTTCCGCGTGAAGCATTTGCATATAAATATGATTCCAAAAGTATCCCTGTGGGCGCCGACGTCTGAGATATTTCTGAAGTCGGCGTTCGTTTATTCTCGGCCAGACGGGGCGCCTCTATATAGCTGAGCTTACGACACACCACCTTTCCAAAATTCGCTTTGATCTAACGACTAACCAGCTATCGAAACCAATTTCCTTTAATCACTCACCTTTGATGATAAGTGTTTGAAGTTTCGTTTTTCCTAATTTAAGTACCTACCTATTACGTATTTTACAGGCATTTCACAAACGCTGATGGAATTTGTAGCTTATCTGTAAGCTTTTACCTGAACATTACACTTAAAATTGTCTTAAATTAATACATATTTGCTCAAATAAACAAAGCGTATATCAAAACATAGTTTTAATTGGATATTAAAGACGATCATGAGAATGAAGAGGTTCAAAAGCTATACATAAATTATTTATAGTTTTGAAATTAATACAATGTTACGTAATAACGTATTATACCAAATACATAATAACGTATTATTCAAAAAACAAACGCACCGTGTCAATATTCATAACGCACCACGGATCCTTTATACGTACAATGATAATCAAAGCAAGAGTGCACGACTTTTCCTTTTTACTTCCTGCGATGGTCACGACCTTATTCCATCCATATTCATTAACACTCACATTACTTTGACTCAATTTAACCGACATTATTTTAATAATGTCAAACGAAAAATATATTAAAAGTAAGGTAAATAAAACACCTGTTTAACTAAGTAAGCCATGGGCCTACCATAATATATTAGATCAAATCAGATCCAACTTATACACATAACAATTATATACTACACAGTACACACCTATTTGAAATTTTCGGCTTTGTTATGCCGTTATTTGTCAAAACAGACGGAAAAAAAGATGTGATATACATATAACAGCCAAGCCATTGTGATACTTGTATGATATTTTTTCATTATCTAATTTCGTTTCTTTTTTTTCAAAAGATCTTTGGAGTTCTGATTTCACGGTTAATATTTAAATTTAGACTAAATTCGAAATATTTAGACTAAATATTGCATTTTGAATAATTACTCTAAGTAGTATTAATCTAATAATGTACAAAATTCTGAAAGTATATAAACATATAATAAATAAGGCATTGTAATTAAGTCAGGCAATTCCGTACAATCTCAGAAGACGATCAGTTTCTTTCAGCCGAATAAGTTAACTTATAGTACAATCTCGTATTTTCAAATTCCAGATTTTAAATGAAATGCATATAACGGGAATGTATGAAAATTTTTACAAAATAACATAAAAAGTGCGCTTTGTTATTATTTCATAGGATGTCTTTAACTGTTTGTCACCAAGATTGTACCATAGTTTACATAAAAATAATTCTCATTCTCCATTTTAATTTCATTTAGCAAGATATTGTATCGTCTTTTATAAAATAATGGTGTTAAACAATATATTTGATTGGCCAAAATATTTCATTATTTATATTTTCTTTCATAAATTAAATGCAATAACTAATTCCTTTCAAACTATTAATTTTTTAAGCTTGTTTCTTTCCTTCCATCTTACCCATGATAGCTTATTCTATCCTTTTACTACTTAATTGTAGGTAAATATAGTTAAGCATATGTAATTAGATGATAAAAGTTGATCTTAGTTCTTACTTAGTTTATGGACATTTTGTTAATTGTATGGCATACTTACGAAATATTCGAAACTGACAACAATAAAGTTTATGAACAAACAAATAAACTATTAATTATCTCATAAATGAGTTCACTTCGATAATTAAATGGTCAATGTGCTAAACATTAATTATATTGCGAAGTAATAAATATTGAACGGAAATTTCCACAAAAAATCAATAACTTTTTATTTTCTTAGAATAACCGTTATTTTTTCTCGTTTCATTTCTCGAGTCACTCTTTGTGCAAATAATATCGGTGTATATTTAAAAATTACATCTATGATGCTTAACACTTCAATAAATTTAATCGTAATTAAAATTAACAATTTTCAAAGTCGAAATTGAATTAAAATACTTTTACAACACATGAACACGAATTTATAGGATAATAATTTAGAAAATATTAATACTTAATTAATGAATTCATTAAATAAATAATTAATATATTAGTATATACTCCATTTAAGGTATTAACGAAATAGGAATAAAAAAACTAAATTCAACCATTTGTGGATTGTGTGATTTTAAGAATCATAGACAGACATGTCTATGAGTACATTAATAAGTTTACCAAAAAGAGCACCTATTAACAAACCATAATTTTTTTAATACACCCCACTATCTGAAATTACCCCTGTGTACTACACACATTCACTTATTTTATTTAAAGAACACACGTTTTTAAAATTTTTAGTTTTTTTTTTTAATTAATTTATAAAGTCGTGGCAGGTAACTTAGCGTATGCGAAATTAGGTAAAGATTGTCTAATCTAAAAATGAACGCCCCTCCACTGTGTTTACGCTCACATTCAAAGTACGTGTATAGACGCAATACACACAAATTGGTCTGCCTCATTGGTCGTTCAGTCCTCCAGTCCCGTCCATGCCCGAACGACAGGACCAGTTGGCCAACTAGTGCATAAATGACGCGATGCAAGACAGAACGGACGTGTCATTCCGTACATAGCGCGCTCTCCCCGCCATACAATGCTAGGCACCTGAACTGATCGCCCGATTAGTTGACAAATCAGTGCGCGAGTGTCAAAGTTTGCAGTAGAATCGACGCGCGCACACATATAAAGTGGTTCAATAATTATTTGTCCTCACACATTGAAACAATTAAGTTTAGTGGAGGGGCGTTCATTTTTAGATTAGACAATCTCTACCTGCGCGACCTTCTTTTATATTTTTTATTCTTTTTCGTATTCCATAAGAGCAAAGAGTATAGAATGCCATTATTATATTAATTTGAAAGTAAATGTGTGTCATTGAAATAATAATAGTGTTAAGGCCTAAAGGATACTTCCGTATACCATATCTGTAACTATTTGTTATTTATAATAATATATTAATCATAGGAAGGTAGATGATGTTATCACTTTGTAGCTGATGACTGCAACGCGACGTAATTTCTGAAATAAAATATTTCATAAGATTTCATGATATAATACACATATAAGTAATATTAAACACAGAAAAAGATAATTTCAGAACAAAAAGGTAAGGACATACTTATATATCAATTCTAATTGAATCTAATTGCCAGTTATATCTTTGCAATACCTTACGGCTTACAATATTAATCAATCACAGGGATTTCATTTCACTTAGTCCATTGAAATGTTACATTTTTTAGGCCGGCGTTTCATAGAGAACGAAATTTTTTTGCTGGAAGTTTAGGGGGGTTAGTAGAAGCATAACTTCAAGTTTGCAAGAAAGAAAGAATTGTCTCGCGGCCGCCATTTTGAAAAAAAGCATTTCATCTCCTAACAGAAGAAAGAAGGAGGTTGCACTATTCAGCTTGTTTAAATTAAAGCAACCTCTTCTCTCTACGAGATACAGAAATGTATTTGTCTTTATTTTATTTTTATCTACCTGTATATTAGAAGCCAGTCTATTTTAATTTTTAGTCCCAGTGTAATGCATCACAGTCGGTTTACGGAGGTATGTTTAACCTTACCGTTCTTACTAGTATGTTGGTACTTGAGTAAGTATCACACGGCATCAGTTACATTGGATTTCACACCAGATTTTATGTCAGTCCTACTAATATTATAAATGCGAAAGTTTGTGAGGATGGATGTATGTGTATGTTTGTTACTCTTTCACGCAAATACTACTGAACCGATTACAATGAAATTAAGCACATATATAGAAGGTATCTTGGATTAACACATAGAATAAGTTTTATCCCGGCAATCCCAATTCCCACGGGAACGTGAACTATGCGTTTTTCTTTGAAAATGCGGTCGAAGACGAGGGCGGAAATCTAGTTAACTATAAAGTACAAAATATAATCCCACTTTATCGATTTCAAATATCTCCTTTATTTTTCTGCATCAAATCAATTGCTAGTGTATTCCCTAATTTAGCGACCCACTTAAAATAACAAGTATTTTCACCACAGAAACGTTTACCTGGCTGCTGGAGCGCCATAGCACTTTGCGAATTAGCCTTTATGCTTTGCTTTTGTCTTAACTCTTAACTTGTCTGGTACGAGAACTCCGCGCACACAGCAGGCTTTTTTTGTGTCGTGTCTTTCAATGTTAGCCAGAAGTTTTTAGGTTTAAGTTAAGGTTAAGTTTTAGGAAGGTTAGGGTTTCTACACCTTAACGCGGACGCGTGGGTGAACTGAAGGTTCACCCTGGTAGCGACAGTCGGACGAGGCACAGCAGGTGCCGCCCGCCTTCACGCCGCCATGAGGTTAAAGCTGGTTGGCTCACAGTTTGTTTTGACCTGGTGACGGGCAGCCGCTGATGGAGTCACGGACGAATTCTACCATACCCGTTGCCCCGTCTTTGATGCGGCTTGACGGAACACAGTGGGGTTTTAGTCGGTAAGAATCCGACATAACCCACGACCCTTTCCCGGAGGCCGTGGGTATCTATGCAATATTTCCCAACTTAATAAAAAAGGCACCGCACTCACCCCGCTCACCTGCGCGGCATCACGCGAAGTACGCGCGCACGAGCGCCTTGACGGCGGCGCGGCACAGCGGGCACGCCGCCAGCGCCGCGCTGCACTCCGCGCACGACACCAGGTGCCCGCACGGCAGGAACACCATGCTCACCTGCCACAACACCAAAAATTATTATTTTTGACGTGACAACGTCTTATAATTCGATAGAGACGGCTGCACGCACGAAAAAACATGACTCATGCGGCGTTACCTCCGATATATTAAAAATCAACAGCCTAATAAGGAAATTATACAAGACTAGCTGTGCCACGCGGTTTCACCCGCATTACTCCTCTCCTGTTGGTCTTAGCATGATGATATATCCCTACTTATATTATAAATGCGAAAGTAACTCTGTCTGTCTGTCTGTTACTCAATCACGCCTACACTATTGAACCAATTTGCATGAAATTTGGTATGGAGATATTTTGATACCCGAGAAAGGACATAGGCTACCTTTTATTGCGAAATATGTACCACAGGCGAAGCCGGGGCGGACCGCTAGTAGTCTATATATTACTCGTGGATAATGTAGCTTTCGAATGGTGAAAGAATTTTTAAAATCGGTCTAGTAGTTTATGCGCCTATTCATTACAATCAAACAAACAAAGTTTTCCTCTTTATAATAGTGTAGATTAATGATTAATTAGCGTAGCCCTTCGACAACTAATTATTTAGTGCTAGTTACTATGCGTTCATTGTGACTTGACACCATACCCAAAAGCGCGCTCAATGTCACATGTTATGAAATTATTTTAGAACATAAATCGAGCCATTATACTATACGATGCGATTTATATTGTACACCAATTTCGCCACTAAATAAATCATTTATTTGCACCATTATATCTTACAAAAATTTAATGACCCAGGCTCCTAATATAGTTGTAAACTGTTTTTCAAGAGCCTGAAATAAAATCAATCAAAAACAAAAAATGAAAAAAATACAATCATTAAAATAAAATATCCTCACCTCACTATCCATACACACTTTGCACAGTCTGGCCTCTTTCAACTGTCTATTCTCTTCTTCTAGCGTCAACTCTTTCTTCTCTACTGGTACGGGAGTCTTCGATTTCTCCGGTCTCTTGTCGGATTTCACCAAAGCAGTGCACACTTGAACACTTTGCCCGGTCGCTTCGGGCGGCATTGGTGATGAAGACTGACTATCTGAACTGGATATTCTATTGTCCGTGTTTTCGCTTGGTAACATAAATACCCTGAAAGAAAAATAGAGTTAAAAAATAACGTGTGTGCCGAGCACAAGTGTCAGAAGTGAAACTTTTTTGGCAAGATTCAAAGATATCAAAATCGTATCCTTACTCCATTAAGTAGAAGATATTGTCATGACGCGACCTAGAAATTTTACTCTTAACGCGCCCAAAGAAGTTTCACTTCAACAATTGCAGATTAAACGAACGACTTCGAAACATGGACCGACTCCACGAGAAAACTGCTGGCTAAATTTGGATATTAATACGAGTATAATTTGTCATATAACCTAGCAGGAAACTGTTTAGAACGTCTATCGGACCATAAAATAATGGCATTCAGTATTATTTCATGCTTATGTTTTCACTTTGCTTTTGTGCGGCATACCGTGTCATCGATAGATCGATGAAAAATAAATGTGCAAAATCACACAAAACTAAAGAGCACATTCAGTTTGTAAGCTACGAAGTAACAAATATAAATAACCATAAAACAGCCATTAACAAAATTTACAAACATAACTAGTCTAAAAAAATCTCACCCAGCGGTATTTTCAAATATCCTAAGCGTCTCGGTAAGTATGTCCCTCGCGTACCGGTGACTGCGCGGCGACATGCTCCACGGCTCTTCGTCTAGCTGCTCGTCCAATATGGCGTCTATTAACCCATCCGATGTGGGGTAGGGAAGACCTGGAATATGAAATTTATATGTTTGGTTTTATGGCATTCAAAATCTAATATTCTAATATATATTATAAAGGCGAAAGTTTGTAAGGATGTATGGATGTATGGATGTTTGTTACTCTTTCACGTAAAAACTACTGAACCGATTACAATGAAATTTAGCACACATATAGAGGGTAACTTGGATTAACACATAGGATAGTTTTTATCCCGGAAATCCCACGGGAACGGGAACTATGCGGGTTTTCCTTTGCAAACGCGGGCGAAGCCGCGGGCGGAAATCTAGTGCTTTATAAATATAAATTTATAAAGAATAGAAAAAATTCGATCACGAGGCGGGACTCGAACCCGCATCCTTTCGCGCCATTCCGGGGCCTGACCAATTCAGCCACTCGTGATCCGCCAGAGCAATCGAATTTATTCTATTCTTTCAGTTTTATGTGTCTAAGGGACACACCGCGCGCCGTATATTGAGACCTGGAATATGTTTGCATTGACTCTATAAAGTACAATGGCAGAATGGAAATAGGAGATTTTCAAAGCGAAATATCTTTTTTGTAGGCCTGCAAAGATATTTTTTTTCACAAAGTTTTTCACGAGACTATAGCGCAAAGATATTTTTGACGTATAGATGCTACAATTTTTTCTCAACTAATTTCGCATGAAAGTCTGTCTTTGTTCTTTCTAAGTATCAGACTGATATACAATGACGTGACTGAAGCGAAATCGCCATATGCCATCTCACTATTGACACTTTGAAACTCGATAAAGGCCATGGAACTATAGTCATACTGGAACCCAAACTCCTAAGAATAAATAAAAAACTGATAAAATGACCGCAAGTAACCCCTGTTTACCCCATAGGGTAGCCAGCGTGATTGTAAATTTTTCCCCTATTGACGTGCATTAAAAAATCGACTGTCAGTAATAATAGTCTATATGACATAAATCATTAATAAAATCCGCTAAAAAAATGAAATTTAAACGAGATTCATGCAGGTTTGCTTTTCCATTGAAATAACAAAGGTTTACAACTTTTAAAATGGACTGCTTATCGAACACGCTCATAATTTTTTTCCCATATTTTGAATTATGTTATGAAAATCGTTGCGCGGCAGCCCCAATTCTAGGTGTCAAATAATGTTTACTGCAAAATGGCGGATGTTTATGTTCATTTCGTGAGTTTGTTCTTGTATTTTGGAATTATTCTGAGCCAAAATTAATAGAAATGGTTGTAAATATATTGTGCGCGGTTGCAAAAGTGAATGGCATCCAGGATGTGATATTATATTTCATTCGTAAGTACAAAAAACCATGCATAAACTACGCTTCATGTAAAATTGTAGTTTAGTAATATTTCTACTTTAATTGTTGTTAAATCTGGAATAATAGATCGAAGTTGTGATTATAATGTTAATTTTGATTAGGTTTTTTTCATTTAACATCGTTATTTGCTTATTATTAAATGTTTCATGATTGTAATAAATATTAGACTAGGGTGTCCATACTTTATAAAATTGTGTACATATATTTCGGTATGGTATTTTATATGAGGAGAAGTCTTTCTCCACTTGAGTTAGTTCAATTGGCGTGAAAGTTAATGGTATAAAAACGTTGTTTACTACTTTTATATATAATGATATATTGTAAAATCAAAAACTCAAAGTACATACATATATGGTACCTACTGAAATAGAAGCACAAGACAACAGCACAAATTTTGTGTTATCTGTATCTAAATGACATTTTTTTTTTTATATTTTGCAAATAATCTTCTTTTCTCTTTACAGGTTTCCGTCCAATCTAGCGGAACGTAATACATGGCTAAATATAGTAGAATTAAAAATATCCTGTTTTGAAAAAGTGAAGATATGCAACATTCATTTTAAACCCGCACTTGGCCAGTGTGGTGGATGTGGCTGTAACCTCATAGGAGGCCATGTCCCAGCAGTGGGAACGTAATATATACGTTACGGGAAATAAAATGTATGGGAGGGTTTAAAGTTACATTTTTAGATATTTCTTGTTATATTTAAAAAAAGTTATTATTGTTATTTTACTCATTAGGTAAAGTATCATATCAGTATCATATCGATATCAGTTTAAAGTTTTTTGATACCTGCAATAGTTACGGAATAATCACCTGTGCACACTGCACACTTAACGATTACACCCTGAATATATTATATTTTGTTTTTTATTGTATGATAGGGAAGCGCTAGACCACGATCTCATATTTCAAGTACTCTTAAAACTATTTAAATACTTAAGGGTATGGAATGATAAAAATATTTTCAGTGAACCGATTTCGTTACTTTTTATTGTTATTATCTTATAATTTGCAAATTTGTAAAGGCAGTTGGCATTGTAATGATAAATAAATATTATAAAAACACATTGATATTTTACTTCATTAATTCCTCAAATGACTGGACGTAACGCCAAATTATACAGCAAAATGTTGTCATAATTTATAGCGGTCCTGTGTTCTGAAGATGCAAGACGGAAGACGCAAACATGAAAAAACGCTGAAAGGAACATTACAATTTTCCAATGTTAAATACTTGAACATCTATTTTTTATCTATTTGCAAAAATTCTACAGTAACTACATATATTAGAATAATAAATGCAATTGCGTAATTTATTTCCGCCGTAAATCATCAACCATCAATCAATCAATAAATATAAAACTCTCCCGTTACTTAGTGACTGACAGACAACGCACAGCCTAAAATCACTGGACCTAAAGACATGAAATTTGGCACACTCTGTATATCTAGAGTATCCTAAAGGTGCACTTAGAAAGGCTATTCCGAAATCCCCACGGGATAAATGGGATTTTATGTTTTATGACTTCAACGAGGACGAAGTCGCGGGCAAAATCTAGTATTATAGTAAAATTTTAATACGAATAAAATTGATGTATCCGTTATTTTTTTCCTTAATATCCTGAATTTTTTACATTTATACTCACCCCACGGAAATATAGACATACTATATATATTATGACTCACCGTAACTAGAAAGAGACGGAGGGGAAACGATAAGATTCAAGGTCAAATTTTTTGACTTTACTTTTTCTTAGGGAGTGTGGGTTCCACGTAGTATATATAGTTCCATGATAAAGGCTTTGTCAGACAGGACGCGTACTTAGCGCGCGTCAGAGCGTTAAGTTGACGCCGCGATATGACGCTAAGATGTGTTCTACTACCATCGTAGAATACCGTCAAACAGAGCGCCGGCGCTAGCAGTACGCAACGCTCTGTCGCGGCGTTAGGACGCTTTAACGTCGGGTGTTGTATTTTTTTACAAATTTTATTTTAGCGTCGGCGTTAATAGACGTAAAATAATAATAAAAAACTGCATAATGACCGAAAATTTGATAGAATTGGTTAGAAAATATCCATGCTTATATAATACGAAGGATAGTTCATATAAACTATAAAGATATATCAATGAAGGCAAAATTGTGGGCACAAATCGGAGAAGAAATTAATGAAACTGGTAAGTAAAAAATTCTTCCGACTCCGGAGTCAATATCGCTGTACCTTGTTTTGTTCGTAAGTAATAATTATTTAAACAACATGCAGCTTTAATAATATCAATTACTGTGTCCTAACGCGCGCTAAAGCGTTCTGTTTGACGAAGCCTCGCGCGACGTTAAAACAGGACGCTGCAGCGCTATTACGCAGCGCTAAAATACGCGTCCTATCTGACAAAGCCTTAAAGAATATTACTTTTCGTTTAAAGCCTTATACATTTTCAAGTTCAAATATCTCAGTTTAGTGGTTTAGGCGAGAAAACATAACATAAAAATAATATAAGTTAAATTACTTTTTTATAATATTCGTCTAAAGTCTAAACTAATATTATAATGATGTAAGTTTATAAGCCGGGTCCCCTGCAACGTGTTATCGTGTTAGCTAACACGATAACATGTTTTGCTAACCGAATAGGGGCGTGGCCTAACAGTTTTGTTAGCAAAATCACAATAACATGTTTGCCGAGACGAATGGATAACATCCCCCGCGTTCGCCTGCGGGGAGGGGAAGGAACGCATTTTATGTTCGCACTCACGAGAAGAAGACGTCCGTCCTAATTTATCTATGGTCCGTCCGCCTATATTCTCTTTGACGTCCGCCATAATTGTGTTGATTTTGTGTGACAATTCTCTTTGTTTTGTTTCTGTTGTGTGTGATGGAGTGGAATGGAGTGAAATCGCTTTCTGAACATCTAAAAAAATTTTTTATACCGAACCTATCATCAATTTTTAGTTCTTGATAAATATTGAAGGAACGAGGTTGCAGGTAGGGTCGGACCCGGAACCTATTTTTATTATTTCTTTGGAGAACTAAATCAACTATTGCTAAAACAACTTCCACGTCTTCTTCGTCGGAACTCATTTTTGAAATGAAATAAAAACAATAACAAAAATAGGCGCAGCGGACGAGCGGTTTTGCAAACATGTTTTGGTAACATGTTTCGATAACATGTTTTGTTAGAAAATTGTCGCTGCGGGCCCGGCTATATAAGCTCCAAATGTACTGGACCGTATTTTATAATTTTTAAGCTATTGCATAGCTTCTATCGGGGGCCTTGAGCGCGGGGACCGAATCGAGAAATTCCATTACGAAAAAACCTCACGCTCCCCACTCCGACGAGCTCGGAGGTGTGGCTTGAAGGCATGCTATGCAATAGCTTTACCGCGGCAGTCCCCGAGTGTCACACGTCTTTTTTTCACTTATAAAAAGGTACATTGATCGGAAGAACGGGTCGGTTTTAGTAATTTATATAGCAATTTTTCGGCACACATACCGGTAGAGCGCAGTCTGCGCAGTATGGCCCTCCGCACGCGCGCCACGTCGAGCCCCGCGCCCAGCGCCGCCACCGCCGCTTCACTCTCCATTGCTGCTTCTATCTATACATTAGATAAATAAAAAAATTAAGTCGGAACTGTTGATAAAAAAAAGACGGGTTGCACTCCGGGAGTGCCGGCAGAAGTGAAAACTTGATTATTAACGTTGAGCATGTTTGATATTTTGGAATGGTATCCGTCTTACGCTTTTTCGATCAGGTCACGTGTCCAGACGCGAGTTTAAGATTTTATACCCAACGCCGCGCCGCTAAAGAAGTTTTCACTTCAAAATTGGTTGTCTGTAAAGTCGGTTTACTGACGATAGTTGAACGTGACAACGTCCGATTGTGCTTCTTTGTCGTTCGTTCCGCGCTCTCGCTCGCACTTCAAGTCTTACATAGATCGCCTCAGAGCCAGGTAACGCCGCATGAGCCATGTTTTTTCGTACGTGCAGCCGGCTCTATCGAATTATAAGACGTTGTCACGTCAAAAATTAAGTCGGAACTGTTGATAAAAATAATGAAATTTTAGCATTAAACGAAATTACGAAATATTAGTTAATAGCATTCCAATGCTTTATAAATATAATTTTAAAGAATAGAAAAAATTCGATCACGAGGCGGGATTCGAACCCGCGTCTTTCCACCAATCCGGGGAGCACGCCTGACCAATTCAACCACCTGTGATCCCACCTGCACCTGCACCAGAGCAATCGAATTTATTCTACTCTTCAGTTTTATGTAACGAAGTCTAAAAATTAAAATGAATTTTAATTTTTAGATTTTTAGACTAATTTTTAGACCTCTATGAATACCACCTTGACTGCCTTGAGCGCCTTCAAAATTTTTGCATAAGATTTGTGTTTGGCTTGCGCAAATACGATCATGTCTCCGAATTTCGTTCTAAGCTCAAATGGCTTCCCATTCGTCTTCGCCGAAATACTCATATCCTTCACCTCCTGTACTGTGTTCTGTTTGATCCGAAAACACCGCAATATTTAAAAGTGAGATTTGAGTTCCTTGTGTCTAATTTACACCCAATTCGATCATCAAATAAGTCTCGCCTGGTCGTACCGGGGCATGTAAATCATATTTTTAATTCTTCCTTTACTGTGCGTGCCATCAGGCTATGGAATGATCTACCATTAGACATAAGAGAAGCTCAATCTCTACTCACATTCAAAACACTGCTGAAGCGATTTTACCTGTCCAAGTCATGAACTCTGATCTACCTGTTTCATTTAAGTTAAATATTGCTGTATTGGTGCTGTCACCGTATGTGTCTGTTTTTCAACTAGTAAGTAGCTTATTTCTATGTGTATGTATATATGTATGTGTATGTATGTGTATATATGTATGTATATAATAGGGATGTATATATGTACTTTGTATTTATATTATTTTATCTACGTATACTACTTTTATGTATGTATATATGTGTATGTAGGTTTATGTAAGTATATGTATGTAGGTATATTATGGATGTATATATGTTCGCTGTGTTTATACTATTTTATTTATGTATTTTAAACTTTATAAATGCACCTCTTGCCCATAAACTAATACTTACACTGTTTTTCCTTGACCACCAGGTTGTCTGGAAGAGATCGCTGTCTTAGCGATAAGACCGCCTGTTGTGCTCAACTGTGTCTTTTATTTTATATGTTTACTTTTGTAATTTTTATTTATTGGTGCACAATAAAGTATTTTTGTTTGTTGTTTGTTTGTTTGAATTATAAGTTTTTCTTCAACTAAAAATGCAGTTAGCGCTTGGTTAAGTTAGTTGGCGGTTTAAGTTTTCACTTCAATAGTTCAAAAAATAGTCAAATAATAAATCACTGATTGGCTTTGTTAAGAATGTTATTAAATGATTTTTTTCACACAATAATTAACTTTAGTAATTATTGTGTGAAAAAAAAACAAAAACAATATATGTAGTTTATGTAGTATGTAGGCATTTTTTAAATATGTATATTCTTTCTTTTATTTCTTTTTTGCGCTATCCTTAGACCTTATTCTTCTTACATTTTCTTTCCTACCAGGTTGCCTGGCAGAGATTGCTGTGTAGCAATAAGGCCGCCTATTGTGCAAAATTATTGTACCTCATTAATTTGTATCTACCACATTTCCTATATTGTTTTGTACAATGAAGTGTTATAAATAAATAAATAAATAAATGAACTTTTATTATAGCTAAACAGAACGTTTTATTATGATGTAAAGAAGAAGCCAAAGCAGTCAAAGCTTTGGTGCGTAACCTTATATATTCATATTGTCAATAATCGGAATGTTCTATTTATTATTTTTATTTAGGGCCGATTTTTCAATCCCGAGATAAACAGTCTAATAACTACCCCTCGAATAGATTTATTCAATTATTTATCTAACTCATAACGGCTCGCCTATTTTTCAATCGTGATTTATTTGATGAATAACTATCTGACCAAATATTTCCATATTGGCAGCTCTGCTCTCGGAGTGGCGAAACAAACATATTAAATTAGTCAGGTTAGAGCGGGATAGAGTAACTCTTGCAATTTGTCAACAACCGTCATTATGACTCACGTCAGGAGTGCATTTTAAGTTGGTCTTGTATTGCTCTTGTCTTCTATGATTGTTGATTGTTTTGATTCGAGTAAAGAGTTTGGTTAAATTTGTGTTTCAATTTATATATTTTACGATGGAAACGACATACTTACTTAAAGGCAGCATTCGGCAAATTTTCAATGGCATGGTCATCAGTACTATCAAAAACATCAATTTCAATATGATTTTAATGATAATAATTATATAGAAAGAGGTTTAATCTATATATATAAAAGAAAGTCTGTATGTTCCAACACTTATAACTCGAGTTCTACTGAACCAATTTTCATGGTTTTAGATTCGTTGGATTTGTCTCCGTCCAGAATAGAAGAATAAATCATAAAAACAACAAAAACTAGACGAATAAATATTTTCCCAAAATTTTGATTTTCGTACATGTCAATCATTAGTTGTCAATCCTGTCAAATACGGAAAATAATGTTTGACGTTCATGCGTTCAAAAATGTATTATGTGTAAAATAATAAAAAATTAAAAAGGGTGAATAAATATTGTTTGTATTTATTTTAAAATCAATTATTAAAAAGTGCAATAAAAGCAGATACATAAAAATTCCTCAAATGTTTGTGTTTACGCGTGTTTTCAGAAATTAATAAGGTATTTTTGGTGGGGAAACTAACCAAGACGTTTAGTTCGATTAATAATTATTAAAAAAATTCTATAAAAATGTAAAAATTCTGACAATTATTTGTTGCGATTTCGTCGACTGCGTCAACAATATTGCTATCAAATTGCTATAAACAAGCTAAATTGCGTTTTGAAGATGGATGTACCATTTATGCGATGCAATTAGCACAGAAGAAGGTGCAGAAAATGTTGGTCTATTGATTATTTTACCGGCGACATACACAGGTAGCCCAAGTGAATATGCGCAAGATGCAATGACATAATAATATGTTCGTCATTATGGTCGGCCAGATTTATTCATTATATTTATATGTAATCCGAAATGGATGGAAATTATTCAACTGCTGCTTCCCGGACAAATATCAAGTAATCGGCACGACATCACCACACGTGTTTTCAAGCAAAAAATCCGATCACTGATGAGTTACATTAATGGAACACATCTTTGGGATTATTCAATGATGGATGTATTCAATCGAATGACAACAATCTGGCTTGCAGCATGCACACATTTTAATTTAGTTAGTCGAAAGGATTCGGGCAGATAAAATATATGAGTGTGCGGGGATTGCTAATCCTGAAACCGATCTAGACCGACATAACGTTGTTATCACGAATTTATGATTCATGGACCGTGTGACACCATCAACCACCAATCACCATGCATGGTTGACAGTGAGTGTACCAAAAGGTATCCACGAAAATTGATGGCAGAGACCATCACAGGCAACGATGGTTACCCACTGTATCAGCGTCGATCGCCCAATGATAATGGTAAAATTATTTATCACAACTAAAGTGAATAGAAACGATGGCGTGGTCGATAACAGTTAAAGAATGAAAAGAGTTAATCCATGCTGCACAAATTATTAAAATTCAGTCATTTTTCTCTGAGACGTGTTTGAAGTAATAAAATAAAATACTATTACATATCAATCCATATAAATATTTATTTTGTATCATTGTATTACGTTCATCAAAGCCTAAATTAGTTCAGCTAAAAGGTAACACAACATTCATTGACAGGGCGGTACAAAGTTCGCCGGGACAGCTAGTTGTTAATAATTCTACGCTCTATGTTATGATATACGAAAATATCCCAAATTTGACGCGTCAGTTGTCAACTCAAACGCCTAACCGTCGAATAGCGCGCTATCTGGCCGTTGGAGCGGCAAATAGATTTATTCCTCAAATAACGTAGTTATTCGATAGATAAGTCCTATTCGTCTAATGAAAAATTGAATATTTTGTTAACTGAAGAATAAAGTCTATCTAGCTGTTTGTCTGGGCATTGAAAAATCGGCCCTTAGCTACATAGTTGAATAAAGTAAGTAGTCTTTATTTAAGACAATTATAGAATTAATCTAATAAATAAAATATCATTTTACCTGGGCTTCTGTAACTGGATAAGAATTAGACGAATTTCTAACTCTAGAATTTCGATCCGACGTGAGCTGCAATTGAGAAACGTACAAATTATAAACCATTTTGCTATAAAATCCTTTTTTTTCTGTATTATACCTTATTGTAACTTTTCGCCGCAAAGTTCCCGTTTCCGTGGGATTTCCGGGATAAAACCTGTCCTATGTGGTACCCGCTATATCATTGTAATCGCTTCAGTAGTATTTGCGTGAAAGAGTAACAAACAAATATACATCCATCCTCACAAACTTTCACATTTATAATATTAGTAGGAATGATAGGATAGGATAGGATAGGATAGCATAGCATAGAATAGCATAGCATAGTATAGTATAGGATAGTGTACTTATTTGGCAAGATTCAAAGATACCATAATCGTCGCATTACTCCATGACGTTTTTTTTTTTTTTTTGTTTGATAGGAAAGCGCTTGACCACTATCTCGCCTGATGGAAAGCTGAGATGTGGCCTAAGATGGAGCGCACTTTCCTAGAAGGTACCTATTCACTCTTTTCTTGAAGACCTGAGATTATTGTACTCGTCGGGGAACACAGACTCAGGAAGCATGTTCCAGTCCCTCGTGGTTCAAATGAAGAATGTCGATCCGACCCGCTTTGTCCTGGTACATGGAACGTCCATCATATGGCGGTATTGCCATGATCTCAACGTTTACAAAAAAAATGATCTCACCATCTTGTGTCCCAACAGTGGCGCTGGCCGCTGCG
The DNA here is from genome assembly GCF_061535395.1 of Colias eurytheme. Classification (NCBI taxonomy): domain Eukaryota; kingdom Metazoa; phylum Arthropoda; class Insecta; order Lepidoptera; family Pieridae; genus Colias; species Colias eurytheme. Next base: position 4,922,288 of record NC_142993.1, on the reverse strand, counting down.
CCGAGTCGACGAACTGCTGGCCCTTCAGCAGCAGCACGTACCCGCACTGCGGGAACCAGCGCGCGTGCTCCCGCCACGGCACGTCGCCCGCCTCCCACTTGCCGAGACCGCCGTCGCAGTAGAAACACCGGACCTGGTAGTTACAATATACAGAAACGTGGCAAAAAAGGAGGGCTACGTTACGAATTAGTCCCATTTGTAAGAATGGTACATGAATAAAAGAATTATTTAGACTTTTTGGAGTGAAACTTCTTTATCGTGGGTGGAAAAAAATTTAGTGTAACATTTTTTCGTTACGCGTGACATTTTTCCGTTACGCGTGACATTTTTCCGTTACGCGCCATCTTTTTCTTATCCCTACCACGCGTGATTCGACGTATTGCTGTAAAGTTGCATATAGTAAATTATTTTTTGAAAAATAAATTTCACTTCTTACGTGTGTACAGTAGTACACGCACAAATTTTTTTAGTGGGAACGTATATGGGCTGATTATGAAATTGTTATTAAAACTTCATAATCAGACCATATACGTTCCCACTGCTGGAACACGGGCCTCTTTTGAGGATACAGGTCATAATAGTAAATAGAATAAGAACCATAACTTCTTATTCCTTCTTACTTTTACAAATGTTCATTACCATTTTTAACACAATATTTAAAAAGACTGTTCTATCCAAATACCGAAAAGTATTTTTTTTTACAAACCTGATCCTCAACGCCCGTATAAAAGAACCCCGCTTCAGCAAGCGACTGTGGTGCCTGCGGTCTATCATACGGCCATCTATCAAATGTAGCGAGTCTCGCTGGTAAAGAGGCCTTAGTGGGATGTCTCGCGCCCCCGCTAACCACGCCCAACTCTCGCCACGCACTACCAGCCGCGACCACTTGTTCATTCTGTCCATTTCTGGAAGATTCACTGATAATTGTTCACTCATTATTTCATGGTTTTTAAATGTGAATTACTCACTAAGTTGGGAATTAAAATATACAAATAATTCTCATATATTACCAATTAATTTATTTCAAAGCCACTCATAATTTTTCAAAGAATATTATAATATTGACTCACGTTTGTGGCGCAGCTTCGCTTGTTGGCGGCGGAGAATACGACGACGAATGACTGGGCGATAACGAATTAGTACTTTCATTATCTCGCCTCTCCACTTGTATAGCAAATTCACAATTTGGGAAGTACCTGTAAAAAAAGATTATTTTTCACATTTAATGCATTATTATAATGTAGCTTTTTCCACAATTTACAGACGACTCTCTAATTTATTTTATAATCACTATCAACATGGGTATCTTAAAAAATCAACCTAATTCTAGTAGAGATTGTCTAATCTAAAAATGAACGCCCCTCCACTGTGTTTACGCTCACATTCAAAGTACGTGTATAGATGCAATACACACAAATTGGTCTGCCTCATTGGTCGTTCAGTCCTCCAGTCCCGTCCATGCCCGAACGACAGGACCAGTTGGCCAACTAGTGCATAAATGACGCGATGCACGACAGAACGGACGTGTCATTCCGTACATAGCGCGCTCTCCCCGCCATACAATGCTAGGCACCTGAACTGATCGCCCGATTAGTTGACAAATCAGTGCGCGAGTGTCAAAGTTTGCAGTAGAATCGACGCGCGCACACATATAAAGTGGTTCAATAATTATTTGTCCTCACACATTGAAACAATTAAGTTTAGTGGAGGGGCGTTCATTTTTAGATTAGACAATCTCTACATATATATTTTTGTATAGATTATTCCACATACATAATATTAAATCAAAATGTATGAAGTTATTATTTTTTTCATGAATGTTAGTGATGTGTTGCAATCTTGTGTATACACATTTGACAGTTGTCATACACATTTATTTAGAAACCTGTTATCAAAATGGTATACAATATTATATTATGTCTTATTTGACTAGTGGAAGTGATAAATATATTACAATGAAAAGAAGTGTTACATTGAAAAGGGATTTTCCCTTGATAACCCTTTTTAATAATATCTTCCTTCTACGTACTAAAAAATGTTCTGATTTTAATATCTTAAATTACAAAAGTTATCTTTCTTGTCAAAGTATATTTATAGAAAAATTTATTTCTTGCTCAGAGTAGTTAGTAACTGTGTTTAAAAAAAATTCATTAAAAGTAAGTTTTGTACAAAAGAATTAAATAATTATGGCTAGTTTCATCATATTATGTTCTATTAATCTATGTTTCATTTAAAGGCATAAAATGTATAAAGATTGCTAAGATTTGTATACATTCACCTTCTATGAATTTCCAGAGGGGATCCCAAAGAACCCAAGTTTCTAAATGGAGCAAGTTCTCCACCACACCATGCACATCTCAAACGTCCTCCGCCTGCATGGTAAAACCCAGCATTTACTAATGCTTCTCGGGAAATTGAACTGTCCTGTAATATTGTATAATATTTTAAAACTATGCTATTGCTATGTTATCTATATATGGAAGATGTTAATAGATTTGACACTGACATATGACCAAAATATAGTATTGATACTTAAGGTCACGAAACATGTGCAAGCATCAACAAAGTAAATGATGTAATATTGTGTCAATTAAGGGAATTCATCTCTAAGTCTATTTCAAAGTTAAGTAAGTAAGACATTATGCACAAAACTTACATTCCAATTGTTCACATAAGAGAGTAATCTCAGTGCATCACTTCTATACATTTGGTCTTCGGTTGTAACTCCATACTCCTCTGGCACATATGACTGTTCGTCACCGCTTTCAGAGGCAACATGAGGCGCATCATTCACAGAAACACAGCCTTGATTAGGCACCGAAGGAATATTACCAGATAATTGAGGTGTCAAAACAAATGAGCAGTTAGGTGATAGCAAACGATGTCGCCACATAACTTGATCACCATAATTCCACTCCGATATCTTTCCTCTACAACTGAAACATTCAACTTCGCAACCGTTTCCTGTATAAAAAAACCCAGCTCGTGCAATTCGTATAGGATCAACTGGAGCTGAAGCGGGCCAGTTTGTAAAAGTATTCAGCCTATTGCTTTCTATATTCATAGTTATTATTACAATAACGGAATTGCGAATATATATTCGATAAATAGTTCAAATGCGCAGTGCACTATTGTTCAGAAATAATAAACATCTCGATTATTTGGAATAATACTAATCCCAATTCCCAGAAACTGAAATTCTGATTTCTGAATCAATATTGATATGTCAGATTGACAGCGATGAGCGATGGCCGAGGAGACAATTTTTTTTGGTTTGACAAGCACAGGCAAAAAATATTTGGCATGTGCATTTAAATGAAAATCATATTGTATATTCCTTATTGCTAATTTTATTACATCGATTGTGGATGTTATTGCAGAAGCCTGAAATGGAAGCATTGACGTGCCTACATTAAACTTGAACAACAGTGTACGTCAATAGCGGAACAACAAGACATACCTAAAGATGTTAAACGTTATGACGTACTAGGCCTGCCAAAAAATAATAATAATCCCCAAAATATAGGGAAAATAAGGGGAAAATGATTACAAACAAATATTATACGCGTTGCTGAAATAATTCTGCAAAGACAATATGGTCAACATAAAAGGGGTTTTCTTTATTTACCATTATGTCCAAACGTGTTTACTATCTTCACTACTATTCTAAAGAGTACGATTATTTTTGTGTGAAAAAAGGAAAAAAGGGGAAAATTCTTTAGCCGCTTTAATCACTTCGTTTCGTCAGGTTACGTCAGCGATTCCGTTGCTTATTTCTTCTTAATTGAAGTGAAACTTCTTTATCGGGGTTGGAAAAAAATTTAGTGTACCATTTTTTCGTTACGCGTGACATTTTTCCGTTATGCGCCATCTTTTTCTTATACCCTACCACGCGTGATTCGACGTATTTCTCTAAAGTTGCTTAAGTAATTAATAGTAAATTATTTTTTTTAAAATAAGGTCATAAAGAAGTTTCACTTCTTACGTGTGTACTAGTACATGCACACATTTTTTTTAGTTCTCCATTTTTTTCGAGTGAAAATTACCTCTCGTTGAAATAAAGTCAAGTCAGTATAAGTAAATAACAAAATTCAACGATCATCTTGCTCAAATATCAATGAGCTTAAACTACCTACAAACATCTGATAAAACATGTGAATCGCGCCATTTTTATTTCGAATTTTTATACATTCTTGCGATAAAGTCGCTTTCTCTGTCCTTATTTCCCTATGTCCCTTTGTATGCTTAAATCTTAGAAACTACGCAACGGATTTTGATGCGGTTTTTTTAATAGATAGAGTGATTCAAGAGGAAGGTTTATAAGTATAATAACATCCATTAAATAGTGGAGAAATACTGTTATTTTTGAGGTTCATAATGTGATGTCGTAAATAATTAAGTACATTTTTTCCGCTTACATTGCCAACGCAGGCTGAACCCTACGAGTTTTATCAAAATAATGTACAGTATTGTACACATTGAAAAGGTCAACAGAAAAGTCCGTGATGGTACCTATATATGTCTATCTCTTATGGATAATCCACAATAACTTTTTTTGTCATTTACTGTTTACGACAAATAATGGTTAATTTTCGAAGCGATTTTAACCAATACAGCATTAATCCTTAACTAATTAAATACCTTGAATACATTGTTCATTTAATATAGATCTATATGGCCCTTTACACCGTATGATTTAAGTGAATATTTTCGAAGATATTACAGATTTAAAAATTGCGGGACGTAGCGTTTGCGGAGGTACCGGGCACCGGCCGGCCGCCATTGCACCCGTGGGCCGTGAAAACAGGGCGGGTCGCTAGTTTTAAATATAAACTGGAAACCCAATCATTACTGTCATTGTCAGTTGACTGCAGACTGGCGTTGACTTGTGCACTGCTGTTTTGCTCTCAAAGTTTTGAATATATCTATGAACTTTAATTTCGGCTCGGAGCAATTAACTTTCGGAGTCTCGGAGTTCGGAGTAAATCACAGATAAAATGTTTTTAACTTTAAGTGGTGTTCTACTTGTTGTATTATGTATATTTCTATTAGTGTTACATTTCTATTTAGAGAAAAAAATAGTTTACAAGGACTTAAATCACAAACATGTTGTGGTCACCGGCGGGTCTAGTGGAATTGGCAAAGCGGTTGCTATAGAGGCCGCAAAATTAGGAGCGAATGTAACAATCATCGGTCGAGATGTTAACAAGCTTACTACGGTGGTAAATGAAATATCAAATGATCATGTTATTCGAAAAGATCAAAAAATACAATACGCATCATTGGACGTTACATCTGATTACGATTCGATAAAAAAATGCCTTTCCGAGTTAGAAGAAAAAATTAGCCCCATATTTATGCTTATCAATTGTGCTGGAATGTGCATTTGCGGACAGTTTGAGAAAATGAAAGTAGAAGATATAAAACAAATGATCGATCTCAATTATTTTGGAACAGCTTACCCAACTAGATACGTATTAGAAGGAATGAAAGAACGAAATGAAGGATTGATAGTTTTCGTTTCAACAGAAGCAGCACTTTTGGGTAAGTACTAATTATTACACAAGGTGCAAAGGAAGCTGGTTCTTTGCACCCACTTATTTCTTAAACGCTGACTTGTTCTAAAATTAAAAATAATATAGGTTCTAATAACTTTTTTGAGAACCATGCTATCCATTGGTAAAAATGGAATGAAAAACAGTGCAATAGTTTTTCATTTATAGACAGATTCAGTGGAAGACTTGTTTTTATAACATGTAATATAATGGTAAATCACATAAAATGTATGTTATTCCAGGTATTTATGGGTATAGTGCATACGGTGCAGCTAAGTGGGCAGTAAGAGGTCTTGCAGAATCAGTATTCATGGAATTAGTTGGAACAAATGTTCGACTCACACTAGCTTTTCCACCTGACACAGACACACCTGGCTTCAAATGTGAAGAACTTACTAAACCTAAGGAGACAAAACTAATATCTGGTTCAGGGGGACTCCATAGTCCTTCTGAAGTTGGAAAGAAAATGATTCAAGATGCTTTGGTAAGTTTCTATAAGCTATAAGGAACTGTTGATATCTAAATAAACAATATTGTTAATGTTGCACAATCTCGTCTTTGTCAAAAAATATGAAGCCCTAAAAATTATTTATCTCCAGACATAAATATATGAATGTCCAAAATGTATTAAAAATAACCAAAAATGATTACCTTACCTGAAGGTAAACCACTTTTGATTTAAAATAAATACTGAAATTCCAAGCATGCACAACATTATATTATTACATTTTCAAGGATTTTAAATGTCATTTGCGATTATAAAGTATGTTGTGTGTGAGATTTACCTATTTTATCCAATAGAAGTTCTCAATGGATAACTTTTTTTTTAAACAACTAGCGGTCCGCCCCGGCTTCGCCCGTGGTACATACTTACGTTTTCTCTACATAAGAACCATCCTCGTACTTCAAGGAATATAATAAAAAAAGAATTATCGAAATCGGTTCAGCCGTTCTCGAGTTATGCGCTTACCAACACATTTTGCGATTCATTATTATATATAAGAAGATTAATAATTTAACTGCAAAAGACCTGATAGCAAGTCATGAAATAATGTAAAGCATAATATGACTATTATTAACTAGAGAAGCCAGGATTTATTTAAATATGTTTTTTTTTCCTTTCAGCGTGGAAAATCATACTCAGTTTTTGGATTCACCGGTCATATACTTTCTCTTTTATACTGTGGAACAATAGACAGTGTGGGCCAAGTATTACTTCAATTATTAAGTATGGGGATTTTAAGAGCTATTTTTGTTGTTATAATATTGTCCTTCCATAAAATTGTTAAAGATGGTGTAAAAGAAAAATGTAATGAACAAAAACAGAAGGTGAAATAATTAAAAGTATTTCTTACTCATTCATTTTATTATACATGAATTTTAGAAAATAAACTTATTTTCTTTACTTTTCAAGTATAGGATTAGGAATTGCAGTTTTAATTTACTTCACGTTTAAACTTTTCTTTGTCTTAAACTAAGTGGATTTTTTGTAAATAAATCTTAATTATCTTTTTGCATTTATTGATTTAGTTGTACATATATTGTTATATGAAATACATTTTTTTAATGTTTTTTGATTAAATAAAGATGTAAGTACATAAGTGTAATGGTTATTTAATATTTTCTTAAATTTAAATTGTCTCTTGTCTATATTGGTATGGGGTCATTATAAGCGACGATTAGTAATTAGTTTACACTTTTCAAGAGCTGTCATTTTTTTTTATTAATAAATCGATCATAATATGTTGTACTGTCGATTTATTAATTAAAAAGATTGCGACACGCGAAACGTAAAAAGAATGCTGGAAGAAAGTCGTGGGTGTATGTTTGCGCTTGGGTAAAGTTTCGCATGAAAGTTAAGTGCCTATTATTTTATTTTTGAGCTAAGCTCATGAGCCGTGGCTTGCCACCTACTTATTTGTTATTTGTATACCACCTCATAGTCATACTTCTAAATAGAGCGATAAATCACCTTTGCGCAGCTTGAACGTCAGCGATCTTTTTACACGCGAGATGGCGTAGAATATCCAGGAACATATATGTTATTAATTTATTTACTAAAACATATCAAATATCCTGTGTCTACAGTAAATAAAAACAATAAAACCAAATTTCGGCAGTGTGCGTTATGGCTGGTTCACACTTTGATTAGTGCGAGTGCAGGTGATGAGTAGTACTACGTGTGGACAGCGACTGTTTAGTGCGAGTGTTTAGTAGGCTGTGTAGTAAAGTGAATAGAAGCGTATTCTATTTTTTTGCGAGTGGACTGCGAGTAGCCACGTCCCGCGCGCCCTCCCTTCCCCCTCACTCGCAGTGTGCCTGCCTAAACACGTCTGGACAGGAGTGTTTAGTGTTTAGTGTTTAGCGTAGTGTGTAGCGTCGCGAATTTCACCATTGTCCTGCACTCGCACTAATCACCTGCACTCGCAGTTGAATTGGACACTACTCGCACTACACACCTGCACTCGCAGTTGAATTGGACACTACTCGCACTACACACCTGCACTCGCACTAATCACCTGCACTCGCACTAATCAAAGTGTGAACCAGCCATTATGCTTAGCGTTATGAATTGAGAGGCGCGTATTATTTAAATATTCAGTATCGTTCTATGTTTTCGAATACTCAAGCGAATACTTATTGATTAAGTATAGTCTACTTGATAAGTTGAAAATGGCGTCTTAAAAATACGTGCGATAGCTCATTTGATTCGGAATGACGTCTAGAAAAATGTATCGGAAATGTGTATTAGCACACAAAAAATTGCAAAAGTTATAAACAAATTAAGTTGCAAAAAAAAGGTATTTCGTTTATTGTTAATAACTCCGAAATTATTAACATTTCAGAAATTTTGAAAAAAGATTCTTAAAGAGGAGGAAATTTCCAACGAAAATCTCCCGACTCCCGGCATTCTATCTCCATTTTATTTATAATTTTAATTTAACGCTGAAAGTAGGCCTCCGCGCGGCATTTTTTGTTAGCCCGCGCGGCTTCAAAACCGAGCACGTCACACTAATTATTTTTTTTAAGGTATTAAATATTAATTTAAAAATTTAAAAAAATTATGGTGTATTCCGAACACTTCAAAGAATTTGCTCCCGTTGGAAATTTTACTTAAAGTTAATTTTTCAACAAATTAGACAAATGTTAACTAACGAAATTTTTTCGAACTTCCGTCCTTATTGCACATTAAAAAAATGTTTAAATAATTGTCGGTAAAATTTTTCACTTCGTGGAGCCCTTCATATAAATATAAGTACTTAACAAGATCGCGCCATAAAAGTTTAAAAATGTTAATACTTTGTTTATAATAATTTTTTTCAAGATAAGTAACTTGAACAAAAAACTAGAAATTTCTAGTTATTAAAAGTTCATGGCCCATGAACATGAATCATGAGGATCTTTTAAAAGATTAATAAGAACAAAATTTATGGGAATGAACTGCGTATTATATTATTTAACATTACTGTATCCTGTACCGAAAAACTATAAAAATGTATAAATTACGAGATGAAGTAGTTAAGTAATAAAAACAAGGTGTTACAAAACATCATTAAATAGTTATATATTTATTATTTTCAATAATAATAATTATTATTTATTAGCTGCTGACTTATGAAGGAATTGAGCAAGAATTTTGTTGGAAATGCAGCTTGAAACCCCGGCCTGTATAAACACTGTCAGATCTAAACCATACGACGATTGGGCCCACTCCATCATCTGAAAGAGAAATTTTGTAAGCAGGAAATTTGTTTTGGCGTTAGCCCGAACCTGCGCAGAAGTCAATAATAAGGTATCTGAGTAATAATAGTATGATGGGCGCGACAGTAACCAAGCGCAGTAATATCCTCCACATTACACTTGCGGCTACAGTTACTTGTCGCTTATAGTTCATGACATTACCATACTTGCGTAGCGGCCGCCCCGTTTTCGCTCTCGGGAACTATACCGAGAAAACTCCGTGTATGAAAAAGAGGTTTCCCGTAAAAATAAGTAAGGATAGGTCCTTTGAAGCTAGATATAGAAGTGGTAAAAAGTGGCATTATGATGATACTATACGCATTAAAAATATTAACCAACCTGTCACAGGAGCGTCTAAAGAGAAATCCTGAAGTACGGAACCATCATTGAGTCGCTCTCCACACAACCTCACGGCTGATATAAGCAACCAATCCGATGGACAGTTAAATATTTCGACACCCGCTTGTCTGGGAGGAATAATTGGTAATCCATCTAAGAAATATTTTAGTTATTATTAATACTTACATTGATATTTAGGAGATCTATAGTAGATACATGACTAATATTATTACTAGAGATGAAACGGATATCCGGTAACTATCCGGTATCCGGCCTATCCTGCCCCCATAATACTATCCGGCCGAATGCCGGATAGCTACTATTCGGCCGGATATACATCCGGCCGATTAAAAAAAAATAGCTGGATAAAAGAAACATATTTTTGAGTAATTATTTGCTTTATTTAGCAAGAATCACATTTCCCCGAAATCAATAATTATTGAATATTTGAATATATTGAATATATATTATAAAGGCGAAAGTTTGTAAGGATGTATGGATGTATGGATGTTTGTTACTCTTTCACGTAAAAACTACTGAACCGATTACAATGAAATTTAGCACACATATATTAACTTGGATTAACACATAGGATAGGTTTTATCCCGGAAATCCCACGGGAACGGGAACTATGCGGGTTTTTCTTTGAAAACGCGGGCGAAGCCGCGGGCGGAAATCTAGTTATTGAATACGTTACGAAATTTGCAAGATATTATTTTACTTGATAGGTATTAAAATTATTGCAATTAGATTATTTATTATTAGATACATTACCTGCTTTTTTCGCTTCGCCGCCACGAGAAATATTAACATTGCATAATAAACAAAGAGCTAACTTTTTATTTTCACTGCTTATAGTAGGGGAGGCCAAGAGGGGATTTTGGGATTTACTCGAGCGCGTCAGATTACTATAAGGGACGGTACCTTAGCTATTCATTAGTACCTCTAGTCAATATGAGCAGTTATGGTTGGTGGGTGCGCTCAGGGGCCCCGCTGGAAAATTTGAATAATCCATAATTCCCTAAGGTTGAGCTCGAATCGTCAGATTAGCGAAATGGGGACTTCTAATATTGTAATTAACCCCCCCATATATTAATCTGACGCGCTCGAATAATATTACTTTAATTTTTTACCCTTTCTTCATAGCGATTAAATCGCCACTTAAATCGTCAGATTAACGTATACTTTTTTTCAGTGACGTCCTGGAGCATGCAAAATATCAATATCTAACGCGCTTGAGTATTTCCAAGCCAATTTTTTTCTTTTTTAAATTAAAAAAAATCAAAAAACCCTTCCCCACCGCTAAAAGTGAAAACATTATAGGACCTTTTTTTCTCGCTATGGTCTAATCTACCAATTCTAATAGGTTCCCGTGACGCTCGAGTAAATCCACATTTAGCATCCTGGGCTCCCCTACTATTATGTCAAAGTATTCCCATAAAGACGATCTATCGTTCGCGCGACGCCTACGCAAACGGCTAAGTTTCGCCGGATATTCGGCTATCCGGCCACTTGGTCGGCCGAATATCCGGTATCCGGCCAAACTGCTATCCGTTTCATCTCTAATTATTACCTACAAGAAATATTACGAGAAAGTACATACCAGTGTCATAATTTAAAATTTGCATTTTTCCTACGTTGGTATATGTTACGCTGCATGCATCTGGTTGTCGCTCTATGCACATGGCGTAATTAAGATTATTCTATAATCAAAATGGGTATCAAAATTTAAGCATTCAGTTAAATAAGTTGTGGCTTGGCTTAATTATTTTATTCTTTATCAAGATTATTGAGGTATACCTATTAATCCACACTAATGACAGAAGCAAAGTTGTGAGGATGGAACCTCGTGTATAAAAATCAATCATGCAACAAAATATAGTAACTATATACCAAATAACTAGGTGTGTTTCCAACCGCAATTTCATATCGGTCCCGATAGTTAAATGATTCCAAATGACCTTGACTGCCTTTAAAATATTGAAGACATCCTGTAGGTGCTGATAATTCATGATTTATTGTTATTTGGGTCACCTTAAAAGTAAAATATTTATTAACCTTACTTAATTATCTAAGAATTAACCAATGTAATATATATCTAATGCTTGGAAGACAGTCAGCCTATTTCGGTTTATTTAAGCTTCTCATAATTTTTTACCGTTTGATAGTAAAGTAACTATTCTCTTATCTGTGGTAAAGTGACCGGAAAACAAGATGTTAACTCTACAGGCAATGAACCAGGTTTGTTCTTATTGGGGAATTAATTATCTGCATTTACCTACATATATGTCCTTATTACCTTTATAGAAAACAGCCGACTGTCTGCTGTAACGGTTTGAAAAGACAGACTCACTGGGCCCTTTACATTACCAACTTCAATATAAACTGAAACAATTTCTCGTTTATTAAAAGCTATCTCAAGTCTAACTTTTATAATATTATTATATTTTGGTACAATTATGGAGCTGTATCTCGTGCGATCATGATATTACAGGCAGATAGATACAAATTAAAATAGTGTATTGACTGAGTAGCCTAGATTGTACAATAAACTACATATTGTAAACTCGTTTTAAAAATATTATTAACATATCGTATCGTTCCCACTGCACTGACAAATGCCTTCCATCATATGAGGGTTTTCGGTGAAAGTTTACAAATATGATTACTTAGTTAAGTACTTAATTTTCGTAAGATGTTCAAAGTAATGTATTTGGTTCTGGGACACAGATGAAAAAAATTCATTGTTTTTTTTTTTATAAATTTAGTGTTTATACAAATCGCCTTATTACCAACCATGTTGCCCTGTATTAATGCCGCATAATATTGGTATAACATTATTAACGTTTTGTCCCGTAACTATGAATTGGTCTTGCTCGCAATTTCCGGCCGTGGGTGGAAGAACCTGTTAAAATTTAATCGAGGAATCAGTCAGTCCATTCAGAACTTTAATCAACTTAATAACGAATATAATATAAAGTGGCTTACCTCAAAATTTAAAAAATCAAGTCTTATCTGTTGGATTTCCACTGACGATTTATGTAATGTGACTGTACATGATAATCGATCGGTATTTGGCAAAGGAAACTCGGAGTTAGTAAACCATCCAGACGGCGCCGCGGATTCCATGTCGCATCCAAATTGAACTGCATACATATTGTAAAATAATATGATAATAAAATCGTATATTAAGTACTAGATCTACATATTTATTTATATTTCTACATACCTATACAGCAAGTTCCATATCCATCAGCGCAGATACCCATATTTTTCCCACCTGTCTTATTACAGTCATATTCATGAAGGCAAGTTCCCTCCAATCCATTGATAGATGTGCAGGGTACATGATCAAACTCTACTACTTCAAAAACTTCTAAGAATCGACTCTGTGCTGATTTATTCGAATATGCGCCAACATGCTGCAAATTCTGTCCTGTTTTACACCTCCTGGATATCTTTCGCTTATGACGAAACTGTTTGAGACCAGCCGTTGTGGTGTTTCGTAATGTTGTATTTCTTACTCTCCATTGATTCAATGATGGATAGTCTTCAATTTTAACATTTACTCTCCTATTCTGAAGATCTGTTTTATTTTTTTCTGTATATTTCGGAGACTTTTCGATTTTATTGAATATTGCTCCACTATAATTAATTTCAAATAAAGGCATTTTCGTTGTATATTCTACTTTTAAATTTTTATCACTGAATTCAGAAGCAGGGTACCATCGCTCACCACTACTTAATGATATAAGAAAGTATATAAAGGGAGTATTTTGAATCATAGTAAAATATAAAAGATACAATTCAAATATGTGTAGTGCACAGTTAGTTGAAGTAGACTGAATAGAAAACGTTGTTTTAAATAATTATTGACTGCGTTCGCTCTTCCCTGGCAGGCTGACGGATCTAATTAAACGTTTACCTACGTTCTAGAAATCTGTATGCTTTTACTTCGTCGCTTCACTGACCTTATTTTTATAATATTACACTTACCTATGATTATTAAATTATCTCTATGCGTATAATGACGATTGAAGAAGTTTCGAATTCTATGTAGAATTGTAGATAGATGAGGGGTACCTAAAGATAGAGAGTAGAGACCAACATGCATCTTCATAAAAGATATTAAAAATAAGTTAAAATACTAGTCAACAATATATTATTGAATACATATACCCTCTAGGACCCTGGACCGAGGTAATATAGATAAGAACAAGGTGTCCGTGCGATAGGTATAAAGCGGATTTTGGAATGCATAATTTGTAATAGCACGCCCTTTCTCGACATATACATATTATAATAATATGATATCTAGGTACTATAACCATTGACCCAGTAAAAGCTAGATTATAGATTAATAATCCATACTAATATTATAAATGCGAAAGTAACTCTGTCTGTCTGTCTGTTACTCAATCACGCCTAAACTACTGAACCAATTTGCATGAAATTTGGTATGGAGATATTTTGATACCCGAGGAAGGACATATACTCTAGAGCTACCTTTTATTGCGAAATATGTACCACGGGCGAAGCCGGGGCGGACCTCTAGTAATAAATATAAATAACTATATAGTATTTTTATGTGAATAACTGGATAGTATCTACTCTTATATAAATTATCCGGTACCGCGGTAGGTATATTTTTATGTATGTCGTCCGCTTCTTAGTAAGTATTTCATGATTTTGTCAAGTTACTGAGTCTTCTTCATGTTTTATATTTTCGAGAAAAAAGAAATTATCTTCAACAAAAATGTAAGTCAAGACTTTATAAAAAATGAGATCTATAAAATCACCCATTTTCAAAACTGCCGGCAACATTACTTATCATCTTTTTACCTGATTAACTGATTTTTTTACCTGAAGAAAGATGACTGAATTAAAACGAGTTGCCGACTTACTGCGCATTTATAACAGTTTTCGTGAACTTGAGTTTGAGTTGGTTTTATAATTAAAAGCATGTGATGTCTCTGAATCAAACTCACCTATGATATAATTTGACACAAATGGAACAGAATGCATTTATTGTTATGCGTATACGCAGTAATGCAGTTTTATCATGACCCAATCATGCGTTGTCCTTGCACGACCACACCTGGGCTTTTAGAAGCTCTACACTCGTATACAATGACATGTTACCTACATTATGTTAAAATCAAGTTATATCAGGCTCCTTGTAGTAATACTTGAACAATAGTATAAAAGCCTGCCGCGGTTTATGTGACACCACACCACTATCAAACCTGGTAGCGTTAAAGACTCGCCATGATTGCAAAGGTAAGGGTGAATTCAAAACAATTTCATCTAATAAAGAGTTATATAAGGAATAATTGGTAAGAGGTATGCGCCTCATGATTTGCCTCTACAAATAGGCCTCTATTATAGGGGCTTTTTGATTCAAATTTCGTAGCGCCACCCCAAGCTCATGGCAACGATAAAACGGGATTTTTCGAAAGCTACAAGAATGCTGAATTTTTGTGTATTCTTTTCCTTAAACTTTTATTTATATATTTTTAATGTACTCACGTTATATTAAAATTTATTACTCTACTCTGTTTTTAAGGCAATATATGAAAATTAAATTTGTTTGCAGGTACTTTTATTTGTTTGTTTGGCGGCAACCGTCAAGGCTGGAGGGCTTCTTGCTCCCGCGGTTTATGGAGCACCTGCGTACTCCTATGGAGCATGGAACCCTTATAGCTCATACCCCGCTCAGCCAGCCATTTCTTCACAACATTCGAACATATTAAGATCGCCTTTTAATTTGGGACAGGTATGGTTAAAACAAATGCATTGGTATAATTACTAATGTACTTATATAATATAAGTATTCTTTCATAAAACATCTCTATATAATATTCATGTTTCATTTCTGTTTTTTTTTCACTTATAGAGTCATAGGCGATGAGCCTTTTAATTCAATATGTTTTACATTCCCGTATTTCTACTCTCGATTCACATATAGGTACCTACTGTTGGTTTTGCAATCACATTTAGTACCGGTAAATAGTTATGTAATATTTACGTTAATTTATTAATTATTCCTTTTTTTTCTTTATTATAGATCTCCACCTACAGCAAAGCGATCGATACTCCATTTTCAAGTGTGCGCAAAGCTGACATTCGTGTAAGCAACCCTGGCTTGGCCGTAGCACCTGCATACCACAGTTATGCTGCACCTATAGTATCGCATGTTGCTGCTCCTGTTGCTACAGCTAGAGTAAGAAGTTGTTTATGTAAAAAATATTAGATCTTTATTAGACAATAATATTATAATATTTCTCATGCGGATTCAATCTATCCAATCTTTGGATATTATCATGGATCCAATATATATTTGTCCTTGATTTTATTAAAGGGCAATTTATAAGTTCTAAGATAATTTTCCTAAGAACGTAACTAGTAAGTTTGGAATTCTGGGTGGTCATCAATGTAGCATGATATATAATTAAAAAAATGTGTGCGTGTACTAGTGTACACACGTAAGAAGTGAAACTTCTTTATGACCTTATTTTTCAAAAAATAATTTACTATATGCAACTTTACAGAAATACGTCAATCACGCGTGAAAAACAAGATGGCGCGTAACGAAAAAATATTACACTAAATTTTTTTCTAACCCCGATAAAGAAGTTTCACTTCAAAAATGTTAGCAGTGAATTATCAATTAGTCAGTTACTAGATGCTGTCTTGTAAATATTGACAAATATGTAATAATATTGCGTTTTTTCAGGTAGCTGGAGGTTTATTAGGTGTTGCCTACTCAGCAGCCCCTGCTGTGTCCCACATGACGTACACGAACGGTCTTGGCCTGGCTTACGCTTGGTAAAACGTCTTCAATTGTTGGACATTTTATGACGTTATATACTTCACCTCTTAGGTCTAGATACCGATCATGCCTTACGTTTAAGTATTTTGTAATATAATTCAGATTCCTCATCGTTTATTACCTTGTAAGTGTTGACATTATTTATTGTGTTTGTTTAATGAAATATACATCGAGAAGAAATGTTTGCATTCTTTATTTCAATCTCTTTACATCTCCAGTTAATACTTTCATTAATAAAATTGTTATTGTACGTCGTACGAACTGTCCTAGCAGGCGTTGTTCTGCCCAATTGCTTTTTTTTCTCTCTTTCTTTGTTGCCTTAGCAAAACGTAAAAAAATGAAACGTTAAAATCTTTACTATCGTAAACTAAGTCTATTACGTCTATTATCTCTTGTGCTACCTAAATCACTGATACTCAACGATCGTCACCAACCGACTAACGTCATAAAATTCCAGCTAGCAATTTAGCCGCACAGTTTGAACTTTAATATATTATGAAATGGATTATCCAAACACAACCCATTTTTTTTCGGTTAAGAACTCAAATTCACTGCCATGCCAGGTAAGTTGATTTTTTATTGCTCAATCCATACTAATATTATAAATGCGAAAGTAACTCTGTCTGTCTGTCTGTTACATGCTGTTACTCAATCACACCTTAACTACTGAACCAATTTGCATGAAATTTGGTATAGAGATATTTTGATACCCGAGAAAGGACATACACTACACACTACAGTGTAGTGTAGTGACTACACTATACACTTTTTACCCCGGGACATAGGATTGGTTTTATCACTGAAATCCCACGGGAACGGGAACTACGCGGGTATTTCTTTGACTGCACGGGCGAAGCCGCGGACGGAAAGCTAGTTTATAATAATTACCCTTGGAAAAATACGTTTTACTTCATTATGCATTTCAATCACTGGTAATTTTGTTTTGCCTTATGTCTATAAACCATTTTTTTTCTATGGTACTTAGATTATTAATTCTAACACTTTGGCGCCCTCAAAATGGCGCAGAATCGATCCTATTCTCGATTGGATGGCATACATTAAAAATTAAAATATTAGGAAAAAATATTCCGGACCCTTAAAATGTGTTGAAATGAACTAAAAGTGGTAAATATTGGACATAATTATATAAGAAACTAAATTACATTTTTTACATCGATGTTACGTAACAATGTGCCTAGATTACATATCCGACTCGAACCATAGCAGTCTGAACTCTGAATATGTTATGTTATGTTCATTGAGATATACATATGGAGACGACACTGCCTACATCACTTATGTTTTTTTAATGGTTTTAAAGTGAAACGCATCAAATATGCCTTCGTGTGTGTTACGATATTGCACAAATAATACAAATAATACGGAAAAGTGCAAAGGATAACTTTCATCGGTAAGTACCTAACTAGATTATAATAATTTTTAAAACTTAGTTAGAGCAAAAAAATGGCGCACAGATTTTGTTCGTGGTGTCTCCTCCATACGTAGTAATATTATCTCAATGGTTATGTTACATTATTATATACAGGGTTACTTATTGTAAAACACCAGCAACCGCGCAGGATAAGATAGCTAACATCATAAGTAACTACATTAATTGTCCTACGACTTTTGATCATTTGTTAGATTTTATATTCATACAAAAATAAATATTCTTTTAATTTTCCGTTTGAATATTATAAACTCTACGCGCATCCCAAAAATTACGTTATCAAGAAGCGAACGAGAGGGGGAAGGGGGCGTTGCGTCGTCCTTTCGATAATGAATAGAACATAGACTTACAAATGTTATGAGAGTACAATAAAAGTTTAAAAAAACAAATTAGAAATAATTTATTGCGTTATGCCAATAGTCGTAGAACAAATGTTGTTACATAGGAATTAGGATTAGCTTAGCTTAGGATTAGCTTAGCTATCTTGCCCTTTTTTTTGTAAGTGGGGAAATCTTGCATAGATATTAGATACCCACGTTGGATTTGTTGGATTTCTACCGACCGCGACCAAAACCCCACTGTGTTCCGTCAAGCAGTGTTGCCAACAGAACTGGCCCTAATGTCGCCGTTTTTCATGCATGAAGTAGCCTAATATCGCCGAATTTCAGTTGTAGTAGCCTAAAGTAGCCCAAACACCAAAATATCAATATGAATAAAATAAAATGTAGTTTTCATCAATTTATCTATACTTACTAATATTATAAAGCTGAAGAGTTTGTTTGTTTGAACGCGCTTATCTCAGAAACTACTGGTCCTATTTGAAAAATTCTTTCGGTGTTAGATAGCCCATTCATCGAGGAAGGCTATAGGCTATATATCATCACGCTAAAGCCTAACACTAACAGGAGCGGAGCCACGGGGGTGAAACCGCGGAGCGCAGCTAGTTTATAATATGTTTTAGTGTGATAAATAGACATAAGCCATCTTTAGAACACGCTATGAGCGTGGCGTTACTCCCGTTCAACGCGTACCTACCGGCCGCGGCCACAGACATGCGGACATGCCACAGAGCAAGAATAATATAGGTAGTACCAGCCGGCCGTTCGCGTCACTGAGCGCGAGCGCAGTATTATGATAATGTATATTGTAATACTGTGGCGCGAGTTCATTTTAAGCTTAAGTTCATTTTTTATCCGAACCGCGAGGGACTGTACTGCTTCCTGTGTTCTGTGTTCCCCGACGAGTACAATAAGGGGGTCTTGAAGTGAATAGTGAAGGTACCTTCTAGGGAAGCGCGTTCCATCTCAGACCACAACTCAGCTTAACATCAGGCGAGGTTGTGGTCAAGCGCTTCCCTAGTCCCAATAAAAAAAAAGCTGTATTTAGAGCAATTTAAAAAAAAATCTACAAAAATATGCGTGTTTGAGTGGATTGTTTTTGAATGAAAATTAAATATATTGGAGTATTTTTTTCAGCCAAGTACTAGTAAATTAATCGGAATTGAAATACAACGTCAAAATAGACGGGAGTCAAATAATTTTACTAATATCTGGCGTCTGCGTAAAGCTTCGACCATAAATTCCAAAATTCCAAAAACGGCCTGTGTCCGATTCTAGGACATGAACTCTCTTATTGAAATGAACGTAAACATTTTAAAAACTACATATTTTTTTTTATTTTTGAAGTGAAACTTCTTTATCGGGGTTGGAAAAAAATTTAGTGTAACATTTTTTCGTTACGCGTGACATTTTTCCGTTACGCGCCATCTTTTTCTTATCCCTACCACGCGTGATTCGACGTATTTCTGTAAAGTTGCATATAGTAAATTATTTTTTGAAAAATAAGGTCATAAAGAAGTTTCACTTCTTACGTGTGTACACTAGCACACGCACACATTTTTTTTAATTTGTTTATATAATAGACCTAACACGTACAATTTGTTTATATTAGGCCATCATTTTAAACGACGTATAATCTAGTTTCAAAATGAGTTAGTAAAAGTGAAGTCGAGGGCATAAATTTGTGGTAATAGAATTAAATTTCCAGAAAATCCGTCCAAAAAAAGTACAATTAAGTATTTTTTTTTATTATATTAAATTACTAGCGACCCGCCCCGGCTTCGCACGGGTGCAATGCTGATACTAAATACACTACAGAAAAATTGTGAACTTTGTATAGGTATAAAAATATAGCGGCCCGCTCCGGCCTCCGGCATCGCACGGGTATAAAATACATAGCCGGGCGGCCGCAAACGCTACGTCCTGCAATTTTTAAATCTGTAATATCTTCGAAAATATTCACTTAAATCATACGGTGTAAAGGGCCATATAGATCTATATTAAATGAACAATGTATCCATGGTATTTAATTGGTTAAGGATTAAGAGCTAGCGCGCACCACGACTTTATGCAGCGTGATTATTTTATCGCAGAAATACAACGTAGGAGTTACTATGACAATGCGCGCACATGCGAATAAATAATCGCAGCGATTTTAAAATTGTGATTTGTCACATTTTGCTGCGACTGCTCGCGACGCGATTGTCGCGAAAATGAAATGCAGAATATGAAATTGTATGGTACCGCGCGCACTGCGATCATAAAATCGTACACTCGGGCCCGGCCGGCACTTCACTTGTGTTTCGTCTGTCCAACAGTAAACATCATAGTGTTATAGGTATTGTTTGGTAAACATAAACTCAGTAATCTGTCAAAAGTTTGAATTTATTTATTTATTTAACACTTTATTATGCAAGAAACAAAATATACATAAAGGTTACAATAATAAAAAAAAAATAAAAAAAGCACAAAGGGTGGCCTTTTGGCGGAATTTTCATTCTATAATAGCCAAAGAATTTTTTGGGATACATCCATATCAGAAATATATACCATACATGGAAGTTCATTGTATTTCTGATAAAAGAAACCTTTGACAATTTTATCTGCTGTAAAAGGATGAGTCTAATATTGACGAATTTTCTTTTTTTTTCTTCTTATCCTCCGAAGTAGTAAATAAAGACAAGCAACTTGTACGAAATCCATGATGAAAATGAGTAATGATCACTATTAAATTATCGCTGTGCGCGCACCGTACTCTCTGCGATTTTCTACAGCGCGATTTTGAAATCGTGTCGCAAAAATTAAAATCGTGGTGCGCGCTTGGTCTAATGCTGTATTGGTTAAAATCGCTTCGAAAATTAGCCATTATTTGTCGTAAAAAGTAAATGACAAAAAAAGTTATTGTGGGTTATCCATAAGAGATAGACATATACCATCGCGGACTTTTCTGTAGACCTTTTCAATGTGTATAATACTTAGTACATTATTTTGATAAAACTCGTAGGGTTCAGCCTGCGTTTGCAATGTAAGCGGAATAAATGTAATTTTTTACGACATCACATTAGAAACCTCAAAAATAACAGTACTTCTCCACTACTTAATGGATCTTATTATACATATAAACCTTCCTCTTGAATCACTCCATCTATTAAAAAAAACCGCATCAAAAACCGTTGCGTAGTTTCAAAGATTTAAGCGTACAAAGGGACATAGGGACATAGGGACATAGGGACAGGGAAAGCGACTTTGTTTTATACTATGTATTGATAATAATAATAACCGTGCGGCGTGACCTGTCCCGATAAAAACGTTCTATTTAAAATCTAAATTTTTTTCTAACCCCGATAAAGAAGTTTCACTTCAAAAATTTTTCCCTAGAGTAGCCTGATCGGCGACCAGTCGCCTTTTAGATTTTTTCGTCGCCGATTCTCGTTCTGAGTAGCCTAAATGGCGAAAATTCGCCTACGTTGGCAACACTGCCGTCAAGCCGCATCAACGACAGGGCCACGGGTATCTAGCCCTGTGAGGTTGCTGGTGTTTTACAAGTAACCTTGTATATAAAATATAGAATATTTATAAAGTACATATTAAATATTACCCACTCATTCACAGCACTCATTAGTTTATTAAAAGGTTTTTACGTCATAAAAAGTTGAACGAGTTTTGCATTGGAAATATATTAAAAAATATATGGTAACCCTAAAAATTCTTTTTCTATCTGTGATTTAAGAAGTTAAATGTCTGTGTCTAAGGTCTGTGTTAAATGTAAATCTATATTATAATCTGTGGTTTGAAAAAAAGTTGCATCGAATTTGAGTTTTCCATTTCTCTGCCGCTGTGTTTGCACTTTAATTTTTTTATTATTACTATTATTTACTTAGATCAATATGTTTTATGTTCAATTGAATTATTAAAAAGAAACTTCTATTATTGTATACTTTAAATATTATCAGATAGATACCCATTACGTTGGTATAATACATACAATAAGTTAATAATATTTAGAACAAATCAAGTCGTTTATTTGTTCCTTGTGTTGTTATTCTTTATTTTTTAAGGTATAATACAAAGCCAAATATCTTCACAGTACTGACGTTCATTTCATTGCTCTATATATCATTATAAGCACATTGATTTTTTTATTTCAGGTTATTATCGACCTGTCAAGAGGACATTTTTTCGTCAAGCTGTCTCCGCAAATTCGCAAAATAGGAGACGAAAATCCGTTCAAGTTCCCTAATTTCTTGACAAATCTACCACCGATTGTACGTAAGCTTCTTATTTGCTAATAATTCTTCCAGCAATCGATCTGTATTGAGTGTTTTGAGTACTTTTAAAATGTTCGAATTCCTGCTTAGTATTCAATACTTATGTTGTTCTTCGACTTTACTTGCGTGGGTGTCAATATTCAGGCATTTAAATTGTTGTTAAATATAGATGAACTATTTGTGGTTGTAAGTACTAGTCTCATAATATGTAATATTATACAAAAGTAATAAGATTGTATCCACTGTTGAAATTGTCTATCTACTTAACTTATTTCGTTCATATAACGTTTTTAAATACCTTAGTGTATAGTTTATATTTACATTATTATATATTTACACTCTTATCTATACTTTTAATGTCTTTGAGGATAAAAATGTGTAGTTTAAACAAACATTTGTCATTAAGTTTGTCCATGTCATTATTTACATTTTACACCATTCAAATACATGCATCTATATGATTTACTAAACCAATACAGCTTCCATTTAGTTTCTTGTATGATGAATTTGCTTTTGTTTATATCCTAAACAAAATGACAACTTATTTAAAGTAAAACAAAACATTAACAATAAATCTAAATTGCGCTTTTATACACTTGAATATACATTAAAAATGATTTATTATTATGAATTATGTATTACTAGTGGTCCGCCCCGGCTTCGCCCGTGGTACATATTTCGCAATAAAAGGTAGCCTATGTCCTTTCTCGGGTAGCAAAATATCTTCATACCAAATTTCATGCAAATTGGTTCAGGATTATTCATTTAAAATATAATAATTTAGACACTATATGTTTACATATTCCAGGGTGGTAGAGCAATGCCGCGATGCAGCAAACGCACGCGTGGTGCAGCGGCAGACCTGCTGCCTGGCACCACAGCCCTCGAAGACCACCATCATCACAAGAGATCAAGAAATACTAGGTGAAATGTGCCTTCTATCAACATTTACACTTTTATAATGATAAAAAATAAAATAAAATAAAATTCATTAGCAACTTCAAATATAACAATACAATATTGCTCTGCCTTCTGAACTATCTCAGAAGGCTGAATGATGTTTTCTATAATTTGAGGTTTAAACTTACTTGTAACCAATTTTTAAGATCTATTACGCACTGTCGACCAGTCGCCGCGACTGGACTTACTCCTGGACGACTGACGACTAAGTGCGCAAGCCCCTATTTAAACTATAGTAAGTCACAGTCGCCGGCGACTGAGTCGCCAGCGACTGGTCGACAGTGCGTAATAGCTCTAAGTGTTTATTAATAGCAAGGCTAATTGTTTTAAATGTAATTAACTGTGCTTTGTTCATCGTAGATGGTGGTGGCTGTTATTTAAAAAATAAAGCAATAAAATTCTTAAATATGTACATTTTGATTGTAAAGAGAAGATTATCTGAATAAGCTAAACTAGTTGCGATTAATGTTAGATTGTTTGGGGACTTACTTTAAAGATAATTGTATATATCTATTAATTTTATTTTCTTCCAGTTCGAGAAGACATTCCAAATCAGAAGACACTAGTTTTAGTGCAAAGAAATGTTTAGCATGGTTTAAAGAATACACAACGGTTTCAGAGCCGGATGTTTTAGGTTAGTATTTAACATAATGAATGCTGAGTATTATTCTTTCATACATAAATCTAAAATGTATTTCATTCACATATTTAAAAAGGTACAGTAAATATGGTTGGTTGTATAAAAATTACAATATTTAAGGCAATATAATTAATTTTTTTTTTACCTTAGGTCCTGAAGGTATGGAAAAATTTTGTGAAGACTTAGGAGTAGATCCAGAAAATGTAGTAATGCTGGTCATTGCCTATAAAATGGGGGCTAAACAAATGGGATATTTTACACAAGAAGAATGGTTAAAAGGTAACTGATGTTTTAAATATTTTACCAAATTATAACCTACCTAATTTTTATTTTATTTCTTTGAGACATGAGGTCATAGCAATATTAATTTAAAACTTTTATTCTCAAACAGGTTTAACGGAGCTACAATGTGACAGTGTACACAAATTGCAGTCTAAATTAGAATACCTGCGCAGTTTACTCAATGATCCATATATGTTTAAGGCTATTTATAGATATTCATATGATTTTGCTAGGGTGAGTTATATTTTTTCTTTTTAATAAATGTGATTACTAAGATGCCATTCTATTGTGGTTCATATTTAAATGCACACTGTTGATAATACAGTTTCTTGGCTGACCTAACAGCGGGGGCACACGATGCGTTGCGGCGCCGCACCGCAAAGATTTCACCGTGTGTGGGCACACGAGTGGTGCGGCGCGGTAACGTTGTTATGTCGCAGCGGCATCGTAGCAGCGTTGCACAGCGTGTCCTTCCTTGTGATGCAAAACAACTGAGCGGTGCCGCTCCGACGTCGCACCGCATTCACCCCTCCCCGCCTCGTCTTGGTGGTTACAAGTCCGGTGCGGCGCCGGAGCGCATCGTGTGACATGCCACAGATATTTCTATGTAAGACGACGCAGCGACACCGCTCCGGCGCCGCACCGCCGCCGCAACGCATCGTGTGTCCCCGCCCTAACATATAAAACAAATTAAATTTTAAAACCCTTTTACCTATAAAATATGAAATAAATTGAACTAACATGTAAAACTTTCTCCTGTGGCATATTTCATGATGTAGAAATTATTCACTGTTTGTGATTACTGATTATAATAAAAATTAACTTGCATAAATATAGCCATTATAAAAATTTCTTTAAAAAATGTTTTTTTTCTCAAGTAAACAGCTAATTACTGTTATATGTATAATATAATAATAATTTTTTATCAAATAACAATTACCCCTTTAATTCTTGTTCACTATATCTATATCTACATCGAGTTGCTTGGAAGAAATCGCTCACGAGCGATAAAACCGCTCTTTGTACATCTCTATTATAAGCTATCTTAACTATGTATCAAATTTATTACTGTATATGTACAATAAAGAGTATTTCATTCATTCATTCATACCCCATGCATACCAACATCCCTCAGGATAAAGACCAGCGCTCACTAGACACGGGAACGGCGAGAGCGTTGCTCGGTGTACTCCTCCCTCGCTGGCCGCTCAGAATACCGCTGTCGAACTTTCTAGCCAACGAGCGACGTTACCGCGTCGTCAATAGAGACCAATGGTGCAATATACTGGAGTTCAGCCGCACTGTTGACGCGCAGCTCACGGCGTATGACGCGGATGGAGCTTGTGAGTTTTTTTTTTATAACTAACTAGCTTTCCGCCCGCGGCTTCGCCCGCGTTTTCAAAGAAAAACCCGTTCCCGTAGGATTTCCGGGATAAAACCTATCCTATGTCCTTTCTCGGGTATCAAAATATCTCTATACCAAATTTCATGCAAATTGGTTCAGTAGTTAAGGCGTGATTGAGTAACAGACAGACAGACAGACAGAGTTACTTTCGCATTTATAATATTAGTATGGATGACTTTTAGGGTAGGGTATCGAAATACGTGTATTGACGTGATAACGTTTTTAAAATCGTTTTAGTCGGGAGACATGTTCAGATACTTGTGTCACACCAAAACCTCACGAGCGCGATCGCAGGTATAACGAGAGAGAGAGACGGACCGATCTCCCGTCTCATCTCGAGCGCTGCCACCAATAACACGTTATCACGTAAACATCTCGATCGTAAACTTACTTTACAAACAACCAATTTTTTTTATAATAACTAATGACCTTTAGAGTAGGGTATAGAAATACGTGTATTTTTTAACAACTTTAGTACTTTATTTGTATTTAGTTTGAAATATAAGAATTATTTTTCTGTTTGTTTGTTTGTGGAAATAAATAGCAAAAAATTATATTGTAGAGTGATGATATTACATTAAAACGTTTATTTGAGCTTTCAGTGGGATATAATAAAAATTAAGTTATACCTTATCAGTATTTTAAGGTTCCATACTAAAAGGGTAAAATGGGACCCTACAAATGAAACATTGCTGTTGGTCTGTTTGTTTTTTTCTATGGTTCAGTAGTTAATAATACACAACAGAATGTTCATATTTATGAAGTGGGTTTATATACTGTAATTTTTGAAGTGAAACTTCTATATCGGGGTTGGAAAAAAATTTAGAGTAACATTTTTCCGTTACGCGCCATCTTGTTCTTATTCCTACCACGCGTGATTGACTTATTTCTGTAAAGTTGCATATAGTAAATTATTTTTTGAAAAATAAGGTGATAAAGAAGTTTCACTTCTTACGTGTGTACTAGTACACGCACACATTTTTTTTTAAGTTTGTTTTTTTACTAGGGCCAGTAATGTTGGATGAATTTGTGGAATGGCTAAGAGCAGAGCGCGGAGATTCAGCCATGCATGCCAGCTGAGACTCTACCGAGACAGGTTGGTTTCATCACAAACCAATATGGTTGAATATTTACGATAATATTATTACTTATTTATTAGAGGACTTTCAAAAATATATTATACTAGTGGTCCGCTCCGGCTTCGCCCGTGGTACAAATTTCGCAATAAAAGGTAGCCTATGTCCTTTCTCGGGTATCAAAATATCTCCATACCAAATTTCATGCAAATTGGTTCAGTAGTTTAGGCGTGATTGAGTAACAGACAGACAGAGTTACTTTCGCATTTATAATATTAGTGTGGATTGAAGTAAAATATCTATAGTATATATTATGTATTATTTTTGTAAACTATGGAACTGTTTTAAGATTATATTAATTTTATTCTTTATTTCCAGGAAGAGGCAGTGCTCACTCTTGGATGATTCAGTGTGGGCCTGCTTTGTAATAATTTTAAGTGTCATGTATATTATTAGTTATATCTATGTATATTATGATTTATACATCCATCCATACACTGTCACAATCGAAGAATTGGAACTGTGATTATTTGTCGGTCATTTGTATATTTATTCATTTTAAATGTCATGATGTATATAAATTATAAATATATTCAATAGATTTGAATTTCAACAACAGCTGTGCTAAATTAAAAGCTTAGGTGTAAATTTATTTGAAGACTGCTTTACTTTATTCTAAATCAATTGACTAATAAATTTTTATTTAAGCATTATTTTCCAATTATGACGATTTTCTTTCTAGAATCACAGTCCTAATTCTCTTAGTATGTAACTATTATATGTCTGTTTCTTTTCTTTCTTTCATGCACGCATTTCTTAATACTCCCGCAACTCATTGACACATTCGTATTAGCTAATTTATTATTAACGCCCACCGATCCATCGTTATTTTTGAAATAGTACAAGATTTGTTAATGTTCAGCAAAACATAGTAAATAATTTTATTATATTAATAACATTGGAACATTTTAAATTGTGTTTTTTATTAAATCCTGTAAAGTAGGACATTTAATTAACTTCTAATTTTGGTCCAATTAAAGTGTAGTAAATTGCATATGAACTAGTTATGTGATTGCAAGCATTCATATTTGTTTGTTACATGTAATTAACATTATTTTAAAATTATGAATATTATCGTTTTTAAGTTTTAAAATTTAGGTCATTGATTTATAATAATGTATGGGCCATTTAATTTTGTATAGTACAATTCATTTTCATTATAGTTTATACTTCTTGTATGTTTTCATATTGTAAACGATCACAATATTTATTTAATCAAATGCATGTAGGTACCATTTATGGCCAAGTACTACTGCCAAGTCTCATCATGTCAAATATAATCATTTTTACCTGAATGATTACAGAATGTTTAAAATATTTAACTGAATCGCACATTAGCCTTTAATCAGATATAAAATTGTTGTTGTATCTGTAATCTGCTATTTGACAACTTCTTTATTGTTATCTAGAATTGGTCATAGTGCAAAAAAGTGCATGTATTTAATAATTAAACATTCTGAAATTGTTTTCATGAAATACATTTCTTATATTTGTATGAATAAATAATGGCAAGTAGTAGTGTTGAAGAATTTGAATATGTTGAAATCGACTGAAAATGCTTTCGAATTTGCTTTAATTTCAGAGACTTATTTGCATTTTTTGTATTTAAGTAGTCAAGATACCCGTTTATACTGTTTATTTAAAAAAAATATTGGCATTTGCTGATCAGTATCAGGGCAAGCCAAAACTCATATATTGTTTTAAATTAACTATGTGATTGAATATAAATGGGTATCGTGACTGAAGGCGAATGCTCTGAAACAAGTTCCAATGGACTAGATGTCTAGTCTAATCCTAGGTTTAGGTGTAGATATGGTTTTGTATAAGCATGTAGGTAGTATATTCAAATTCTCTGTGGAAAATACAAAGTAACAGTCTCTATCGTAACGGTGTATCAAAATTTAATCTAAAATGTTTTAGGCCCCCATACCGATTGTCATTCAGGAGAAATAAATCATTTGAAAATTATTTTCATGTTTTGTTTTCCTTAGTCCAAAATATCCTTTTAGATCTGAACAAAGTTTTGTAAAATTTAACATAAATATATTTTGTAGGCTTCGCCCGCGTTTTCAAAGAAAAACCCATTCCCGTAGGATTTCCGGGATAAAACCTATCCTATGTCCTTTCTCGGGTATCAAAATATCTCTATACCAAATTTCATGCAAATTGGTTCAGTAGTTAAGGCGTGATTGAGAAACAGACAGACAGACAGAGTTACTTTCGCATTTATAATATTAGTATGGATGACACCAGAAATTGTAAACACCATTAGATAAGACAATTTGAAATCTCAGAAGCTTAGATCGGAAGTAAGATTATAATCTAACAGTTCTTACAATCTTATGGCGACATTTATTAATACAATTAATGACAGTGTACAGTGGGTTAACGTACTGTATTATCGTGTTCCTTCTCGTATCCCGTTGAAAAATATAGCTACTGGTTCAAATTAAAATTACTATTTTTATATTGAAATTTGGATAATTTATTTCTGGAGGAAAATAAAGGATATATCGAATCGGGATATAACTGAAAGGAATGGAGACCCCTTGAAAAATGTTGCTAAAATAGGATAAAGCAGCAATTTTCCTTTCGGGGGCAAAATAAGTTGCGCGCTCAGCATATAATTATAATTAAGATCTATAAAATGTCAATGCCTAGATATTATTTGATATTGTTCACTTTATTTTTATTATAATACTTACATGCATATTATAGGTAAATTAGGGAAAGCTGGCATGTTCACAGTACTCACACTTATGCAATTTCACTTACAGTATGTTCAAAAATAAATGCGACTCTAGTTTCATTTTAGACTTGAATTGTAAAATGGGTGCGTTGTAGATATATATATATGCAAATATAATTACTTATGAAAGCTCTCATAATTTACCTGTAAAATTATAATTTAAAATAAATCAATTGATGAAGTTAATTATTTATTCTAATAATAATCAATTGGATAAAAGTATTAATAATCATTCAATTATCAAATAATAATTAAATTCCTGACTTTGGTCGAGTAAAGATATCTAAGAAATATTATATTTGTAGTAAGTACGTAATACCTACCAATACGCGCTAACAAATATGTGTTACATGTTTATTGTATAATTTTCACACTATTGGTTTTAAACTCAAACTCAAACATTTATACAATTAGACTTCTTCTAAAGCACTTTTGAATCGTCATAACAGTTTAACAGTTTTAACAATTACCACCAATTCAGAAAGCAGTATCTATAGAGAAGAAGAAGAATCTATTTAATCATAATCGTAATCTTCTACTTCACTGTAACTTTCATCGCTCGAAGAACTCGATGTTTCGTTGTCGGAATTTCTTAATGTTATTATAAATGAGTCAGTGTAATTATTATCTACTTTTGGTTCTAATTGAATATATTTTTCCTCATGTTCTCCGTCTCGCGTCTTTCTCCAAACGTCACTAAACATATATCCAGACTAATAGCATTTGCTTCCTTCCTAAATAATTCTTCCACAGTTTTCAAGTTAAAGTTCACATTTTGTGATGCTACTTTCCCTTTAATTATGCCCCATAGTAACTCTATTGGGTTGAGTTCTGGATGGTATGGGGGAAGGCGCAATACACTATGTCCATGATCTTTGAGGATTGCATCAAGTAGGTAAAAATTGTGTATAGTTTGGCTTATTTTTTTTAATAATGTGATAACTCTGATTATTAATTATTAGTAATTTGATTTTTGAAAAAAAAAATGCCGATTTTAGTCAAAATTTATATTTTTCTAACAAGATCCTTATCATCCAAATTTCCACCTTGGTGAGAAAAATTGACATTTCTAATGAAAATGAACAAAAAATTAAATGATTTTATTAAATACTGTAAAATAGTCTATAATTCTTCCATTTACTGTATCACAAAATTCTTCATAGATTTTTAGATATTCGTACTACACCAATTACATCATCCTGTATTTATAAACAATTGCAAAATATGACACATACATAGGCCGGGAGATACTGACACAAAATTTCGGGTCATTTGTAACAGAATGGCGGTTCTACAGAGGTCTTATTACGCAATGACTAAAAGAAAATGATGGTCAGAACTCAGAACGCTGGTACCGGCGGACTAGTCGCGTGGGCGTTAGTCGAACTCGTCGGATAAATAGCGAAAGTCAAACAATTTGTAACACAAAAATTTTAGAATTCACCGATAGCCCATAAAAAAGATGTAGGCGGTAGTGTCATGCCATACTTTTCCGGTGTAACTTACAGCCCCCCATACCGACGCGATGCGTTGATTAAAAAAAAAACAATTCCAACATTTGTACCAGGCTAACTTTTGCACAGGTAATCATCATCGTGCAGACATTTACGAAAATCACCATGCCATACTTTTCGGACGATTCCAAATGGCCACCATACCGCCGAAAATCTGCAATAAAAATTTTTTTTCGCCAAACAATTTGTACCAGTATTGCATTTGGATTTTTGGAGAGTATTTGATAAAATGTGACCATTATTATATTTCCCATACTTCTAGTAGGGGGAAAAAGTGCTGCCATACTTGAAAATTAATTTATTCGTCACGTTTCAAAAATACGACTGTACAATACGTAAAATAATTTTTTACAGTATGGGATCATTATATTCTGTTTGTTTGTATACAATTCTACCTAGAAAAAAATATCGCAGATTGCAAACATGGGGCGGATGATTGAAAGACTTAAGCCAAGACGTAAAAAAAAATGAAAAGAATTGGCGATTTGTACCAGTAGGGCATTTTTGGAAAGTATATGATGCAACGTGACCATTATTATATTTGCCATACTTTTACTTTTTTAGAGGGAAAAATTAGTGCCATACTGCTACAAATCGTTCAAACTACGAATAAAATCTTACAATAAGAAAAAAAATCTTATACACATTCGCCACCTCCCACAGGTATGGCATTATCACACTTCTATTTATAATCATTCAGGAGTTGTTGAAAAAAAAATGTAGGGTGGTACAAATCGTTTGGCGAGAAAAAAAAATTCAAAAATTTGCAGATTTTCCGCGGTATGTCGACCATTTGGAATCGTCCGAAAAGTATGGCATGGCGATTTTAGTAAATGGCTGCACGACGATGGTTACCTGTGCAAAAGTGAGCCCGGTACAAATGGTTGAATTGTTTTTTTTAAATCAACGCATTCACGTCGGTATGGCGGACTGTAAGTCACATCGTAACTGTATGGCATGACACTACCGCCTACATCTTTTTTAAGGGCTATCGGTAAATTCTAAAATTTTGTGTTACAAATCGTTGGACTTTCGCTATTTATCCGACGAGTGTGACTAACGCCCACGCGACTAGTCCGCCGGTACCAGCGTTCTGACCATCATTTTTCTTTTTGTCATTGCGTACTAAGACCCCTCTAGACCGCCATCCTGTTACAAATGACCCGAAATTTTGTGTCAGTATCTCCCGGCCTAACTTGTGCAATGTGTAAATGTGTTGACGTTCCAGCTCTTCTTAATATACCTATACTACATATTATTTTAAAAATTTATCATAAACTGTTTAGTATATTAATTACCATTACATACATCCATGCATCCAGATATTAGAAATACACAAAAACAATTAAGAATAAATAAAGCTTGTCTACATGTTCAAAGCCGCAAAATGAAAACAAATTATTAAATCAATGATTTATTTATATCCCTTGACACTATACATATAAATAATTATTATTTACAATATCTGTCGGCTTTCATTTTACTTCGCCGATCTAATAATGTTTCATGTAAATTTCCATCCACTTTAGCTCTCTTCAACTCAATAACACCAGATTCATTTACGCGTAATTTCTTGTCTTGGAATTTCTAAAACTTCTTACTGAAAAAAAAGAAATATTTCTTCAGTATTCTGATTATTCTGATAGCTTGGAAATTCATTTTCCATCTTTACTTTTTGCCTTAGATACAGTGCAATAAAGGGCAAACATAAAAAAATATATAGATAATAAGAAAACATGCGTTCAATACACAACATTGTCAAGGAAAATGACTCCTATTAACTATTATGAATTTTATCAAAAGCACTTACACATAATTAACTTCAACTTCAGCCAAGTCACCTTCCTCCTCAGGGACGACAACTTTCTGCACCTCCCGACTCCTGTTAGAGCGAATATTACAAAACTCATGTTCCCCTGCTGTGCCACTGTTGGTCACTACTGAATCGTCTTCAGGGTTTACAGACATGAACTTATTTATTGAACTCAATATTGCTGTTTTACCTGTAAATTAATGCTTGTTGAATATTACAATTTATTTACATAATATGATAATTTGTTAAAGTTAAAACAATGCTTAAATTGTAATTTTAATAATAGCATTTTATCCATCATAAAAGATTTAAAATAGAAAAATATAATTGGGTACCATCTTGCCATACTGGTTCCCACTGTTCCATAGGGCCAACAGCATCAGATCTTCCAGTGACCACACAGTTCTTGGACACACCAACATATTTCCCGTAACCAGATTTTAGTGCAAATTTATTATCACCAGCTGGAAATGCTGTAAAAATTTCCTCAGGGGATGGACCCTCCCCTTCGTTATGTGGAGCGCCTAATGTAAATAAACCATTATCAAGAGCTGATATATACGAGTTCTTTCCAAATTCTATTGATATAGGTCCAGTTACGTCCTCTATTTTTTCCACTTTCCACCAATTACCATGTTTTACACAGTCTTCATCTATTTTTGAATCTTCACTTTTATCCTTATTTTTGTGTTTACGTTTCTTTGCTCTAAAAATAAATGTGATTAGTAAAATGATTAATACAGAATACTATTCTAAAAGTTTAAATAGACTGCTTTTGAACGAAGCTAACCTAGGCTACCTAGGTATCATGACTCCCCTCCATACAAGCAAAGCAGAGTTTATGGCATGTAGTTGAATAATATAGGCCAAAGATATTAAGAATATCAATAATAATGGCTAGGTATAAGATTTGAAAATAAAATAAACTTACTTTGGTTTATCTCCTTTTAAAACCAATTTGCCACGTTTAACCGCAGAATACTCATCGGTCATTGTTAAAAATTAAAAGATCTTATTTGTTTTATTCTTATATCTTTGTATTATACAGTATAATTTAAACTATTTTCAAAAGTAATTTTTATTTTATTTCAATAAATGCCAAATGTTTATTATTTTGACAACAGTCCACAGATTAATAATACCATAGATAAGGTCATCCATCGACATGACTGTGCGGCACAGAACATATTATATACAGGGGAGCTGCGCGGATGCAGATTAACTTGATTCGTTGGATCTTCATGAAAGAAGTCCCATACCTACGTGCGGCGCCAACGGCGCCGGCGCGGAGGCACAGCGTCTAAAATAAAAAATGTGTGCGTGTACTAAGTGTACACACGTAAGAAGTGAAACTTCTTTATGACCTTATTTTTCATAAAATAATTTACTATAGGTAAACCAGAATCTGATGGCAATGAGGGAAATCAAAATTTTGAGTGTGCAACCCTAGGGAAAATGGACTGAACGATCTTGATACTGCTTATTTTTTATTTTGTCCTCAACATCATTACTCACATTACATAAGTGGACAATACTGTACTTAATAATGAGATATCCACTTAATATTATGTAGGTACATACTTACATGTATAATATACAATTATACAAATTACTATTATACAGGTAATTACATAATATTATTTACACATACCTATACCTATTTGTATATTCATTACCAGTATGCCATGTGAAAATATCGTTATAATGATAATGTAGATCAAAACTGCTTATAATTTTTTATAAAATAAAATAAAAATAAAATAAAATTATGTTTATTTTCGTAAGTATTAACAGATACACATTATAAAATTGACTTGACTTGTCATGGAAGAAATATTAAAGCGTTTAAGTAGGAGTAAAAAAAAAGTTATAGTATGTGGTGATTTTAATATTGATATACTTTTACAAACACAAACGGCAACACGAATTGTTAATTTGTTTCAGTCATTTAATCTGTATAAACTTTTTAATGAACCCACACGAATTACACCTACTTCTGCAACCTGTATTGATAATATATACTGCGACTGCATCTGTTTAGAGAAAAATATTCTCAATACACTCACTTCGGATCACTGTGGCCAGAAAGTAGTTTTTGAATGGGATTGCTTACCTGAATTTAAAAGAATTAATGTTAGGCCTATAACTAAAAAAGGCATTAATAAATTTAGAGATAATATTAATAAAAACCTGCCCGTACTGAATGATCAATCCTGTCATAATAATCCTTGTGAAATGTTTAAAAATCTTTTTAATTTAGTTCATAATGAATTTGAAAAAATATTTAAAGTTAAATCTTTAAATATTACCAAGGATTTACCATTTAGTAAATGGGCGACACCTAGCATACATAGGTGTAGGATCGTTCTTTATGAGTTATATGGTATGAAGCAATATAATAAAGACCCATCTTTTCTTAGATATGTTAGAAATTACTCAAAAACTTTTAAAATTGTTTGTTTTACTGCGAAGCGTTTGTATATCAGAGATAAAATACGCGACTCGGATAATAAAGTTAAAACAGTTTGGTCTATTATTAATGGTGAAATGGGTAAAAGCAAATCAAGTAATACCATAAAACTTGTACATAATGGCATGGTTATTGACAAAAATGCTGATGTTGCGCTTGCTTTTGAAGATTTCTTTAGTAGTGTCCCTGCTAGCATTACTAATAATTTAAACTCGTCTTCAGTACTTGCAGAGACCTTTTTGAGGGACCATGTTGCGGGGTGCAGTACATTATTTCAATTGCGTCACGTAACTGCTAATGATATTGTTACAGCATTTAAGACACTTAATTTAAAAAACACTTGTGATCTTTGGGGAATGTCCGTAAATTTAGTTAATAATATAATAGAAAATATTGCAAAAAATTTAGCTTTCATATTTAATAAGTGTTGTGACTATGGTACATTTCCTAATTTACTAAAGCTTAGTAAAGTTATACCTCTATTTAAGAAAGGCGATCAAGAAGACTGTAACAACTATAGACCTATCTCGATTTTACCAACATTAAGTAAGGTATTCGAAAAGTTAATATTAAACCAATTGACTAGTCACTTTGCTTCTAATAATTTGCTGCACACCAAACAGTTTGGTTTCACAAAGGGGCGCTCAACCACAGATGCTGGAGTTGCACTACTAACACATATATATAAGGCATGGGAAAACTCAAAAAATGCTTTGGGGATATTTTGTGACCTCTCCAAGGCATTTGACTGCGTTGAACATTGTACATTATTGCGTAAACTTAATCACTATGGGATTAAAGGACAAGCTCAGAACCTCATAGCCTCATACCTGCATGATAGGATACAAACTGTAGTTGTTAATGGAGAACGTTCTAGCGGTGCGTCAATTAACATTGGTGTTCCACAAGGATCTATTTTAGGACCCTTCTTGTTCTTGGTATATATCAATGATCTACCTTATTATTTACAGGATAGGTGTGAAATAGTTCTGTTTGCAGATGATACCTCATTAATATTCAATGTGGATAGGCATGACCCAAATGTTGACGAAGTGAACAGTACTCTTTTACACATATCCGACTGGTTTACTGCTAATAATTTATTATTAAATGCCAAAAAAACAACTTGTGTTGAATTTTTACTACCTAACGTTAAAAAGTTGAGCAGAAATATTACCTTGAACGGGGAGGTATTACACCCTACAGAATCGACTGTATTTCTTGGGTTAACATTGGACGAGAAACTACAGTGGGGAGCCCATGTCAACACCGCTGCAGGTAAGCTCAGTTCAGCAGCATATGCAGTCCGAAAGGTAAGGCATCTCACCGATGAAGATACAGCTAGATTGGTTTATTTCAGCTACTTTCATAGTATTATGTCCTATGGAATTCTACTATGGGGCAGGGCAGCAGATATAGAAACTATATTTATCTTACAGAAAAGAGCCATTCGCTCTATATATAATTTACGTGCTCGGGACTCACTAAGAGATCTCTTTAAGAATACTGGTATCCTTACTGTACCATCACAGTATATATTTAATAATATTTTGCATGTACACAAAAATGCCGACGTACACACAAGAGTAGGAGATAGACACTGTTATGGCACAAGGAACAGAAATAGAATTGAAATGCCATTTTTCCGATTAGCTAAAGTTAAAAATTCATTTATGGGTCAAGGTATACGCTTTTACAATAGAATAGGCATGACGAAAGATTTTGAAATCCTCTTCCATAATGTGTGTATACGTTTACTATACAAGAAAAACCCTATATTTCGGTAATATACTTAAATTTAACGAAGATTAAAGCCATTTTTCAAAAAATATTTAATATCTGTGCCAAAACAGCTCGCAGGTGTCATGGCGTAGGCGTGACGTCAAACTTTTGTAAATACGTAATTATTTGTACGCATTGCGAAGAAAATTAAAAAAGTCTTTATTTAATATGTGTTATAGAAACGAATTTCAAAGTTTATGAGTGGTGTGCAGTATTGCAGTATGAATCAACATAAAAATAATGCTCAAAAATGTGTTAGTAATTATTTCAAGCGAGAAATAATAAGAAATGATTGTATAAAGTTGGTGCGGAGAACCCCGAACCACGTATTCGTGAATTCGCAATTATATTTCTGTTCTGAGTCGATAAAGCATACGTGAAACAATAGAAAATAAATAAAAATGCGTATTCTCAACATATTCATAACAACAAAACACATCTGACGCGAGTTGTTTACTTAAGCGTGACGTCACGCGTGTTTTAGTCATAATGGCTAACTGCAGAATTTCAATGTTTTATTTTATTGATAATCTCATTAATCTTAATGGTTTTAAGATTTCTAAGTCACTATATTGAATTTATTTATTGTACATTTTCCCTTAAAAACACTAATACGATCATTTATGGATACTGTCGTCATGCCTATTCCTCATAATATTAAAGAGTTTGGTAGTGCTAAATTTAAAACTTATGTAAAAAATATATTAGTTCAGAGAGCCTATTATAGCATTAAGGAATATATGGAAGATGAAAATCCATGGAGGGTTGTCGCGTAAGAACCACAGGACAGTTCTTTGGCATATTATGATATATTATGTAGTTAGATTTAAGTTACAGATTATGTAATATTGACAATATGATTTTAAAAGAGCAACTATGGAGTTTCTTGCCGGTTCTTCTCCATAGATACTGCTTTCCGAATCGGTGGTAAATGTTAAAAATACTTATGTAATGACGATTCGAAAGTGCTACTAAAAGTAGTCTAATTGAATAAATAAATGTTTGAGTTTGATGTTTGAGTTTGAAATCAACAAACAATATTATAGTTACCTACATATAATATTTTTTAATTTATAGTATCAAAACGGGTAAGTCCAATTTACCAATAAAATCTTCAAAATTGAAAATTGTGATGTGTTTGACCCTTCTTCATCGAATGTTTTTCTATACACATTATAAACAACACCTCTTGCTTGTGATCGCAGCGGCTTTTTCGACATTTTCGAAGATTTTTTAGACAAAATCCTAAAAATTATTCATCAACTGCAAAAAAGACAAATAATTTGACATCCAATTTGATAGTTGTCAAATAAGTTGCCACATAAAAATCTTTTATTTCTTAAATATAAATTTGCCATCAGATTCTGGTAGACCTATATATGCATCTTTACAGAAATACGTCAATCACGCGTGGTAGGGTATTACAGTATTAGTTTTCCAGTATTACTTAATTTCAAAGTTGCGTAAAAAATGTATTTAATCGTTTATGAAAAATACCGCTTCATTATATGTGTAGTATGGATTTTAAAGTGAAACTTTTATTACATCGTCTCAAACTTTTTGGTCTGTGTAGCGCATGTCGCGTGTATCGCGGCTGCCGAGTAGGTATACCTACTACCAACCTACTACCAACCGTCACGCGACATGCGCTACACAAAGCAGTGTTCGGAACCGTTCGAACAGTTTCACTTTTACCGTGGTTTCATAAAACCACACATTTTTTATTTGATTAATTGTGCAGCGGTATCGATAAGACAGAAAAAAATTACTTATACTTTATTATTATTAGAGTCAGCTCACACCAAGATGCGACGCGACGTACCTCGGCGGAAAGTTTTACCGTGGAAGGGGACACTCGTAACGTGTTTTCTACAATTTGGCCGATCTATCAAATTTAGTTCTTTAGTTAGCCTTGGACCTTGGTACACACAGATCAAGTAATATAGACGTACTACTTATTTTGTGGCGACTGAAGAGTGGCGAGCACTCCACACTAAAATGTAGAATATGGCCGCGTTTCCATCTGCAAGAAAACTTCCGCAAGAAATGTGCGACAGTGTCTGACAGCAGCTTGCAAGTCTACTTGCAGGTGAAAACGCGGAATTAGACTTACAAGCTACTGTCAGCCAGACTGTCGGACATTTCTTGCGTTTTCTTGCAGATGGAAAGGCGGCCTAAGTGAGGACATGTACCGGTTACACATATATGTCTTGCTCTGTGATATATGTAACTATACTAGACCACTATACACATGTATGCCGTTCAATTTATGTTAATAAGACTATGGAAAAATGTAATAACCATTTTTGTACTAAATAAAATTAAAAGATTTTATTATTTATAAAAAATTCCTGCACCACAGAATGGCACAATGGCACAGATGGTCACAAATTATAATCGTAACTGGTTACTGGTTACTGGTAACATTATTCACGCCATTTTGTAATTCTGAGCATGTTGATGTGCTCACGAAAATGATTTTAATTCCGATTGATATTAATTTTATTAGTTAATTTAGTTTATATTTAAGTTATAGTAAATAAATAAACAAAATGGATAAACCAGAAGTGAAATCGTTCAACGCGGAGGTAAAGATAAAACTTATTCGAAATTTACGTTTTCCGTGGCATCTTTCTTCATTAAAATTTTTCTTACAGTTATCCGGGTTGTACGAAAATAAGCCGCCAATATCAAAGGCAAAAATGAGTGCTATAACAAGAGGTGCTATCAAGGCAATTAAGTTCTACAAACACGTTGTACATAGTGTTGAAAAGTTCATCCAAAAGTGCAAACCTGAATACAAAGTTCCGGGACTTTACGTGATAGATTCAATTGTAAGACAGTCAAGGCATCAATTTGGACAAGATAAAGATGTGTTTGCCCCTAGGTTTGCCAAAAATATGCAACAAACATTTGCTAATCTGTTTAGATGCCCTCCAGAAGATAAGGTTGGTTATATAAAGTCACTTATTAGGTTATGATTCGTTCTCTGATAACTAGCGGTACCGCTAAAGTAGTATAGACTCAATAATTTGTCTATGAATTTAGGTAAATATTTGCTGTTTATTGGTAGACATCCTGTTAGTAAGTCAGATAAGCTAAATGCTCTTACATTATATTATTATAATGTCTCTTATAATCATTAGATTAATAAAAAAAGAATAGCATATTTTATGATATTATTGATATATAATTCTGATAATATCTTAGTTAAACAAAACCATACTATATGTTATCATAAAACTAATTATCAACAATTATTATAAACAAAATATATAATATTTTATTCTCACTTTATTAATTTTATAATATTACAGCGCAACATTATCAGAGTGTTAAACCTTTGGCAAAAGAATAATGTGTTTGGTCCCGATGTCATCCAACCCTTATTGGACATGGCAGATCCAAATCATCCTTTACATTTGGAAATACAACAACAACAAAATAACACTGCCAATGGTAACAAATGATGCAATATTATTTGCAATCTATTTTCTTATAGTCGCTTGATATTCATCTGCATCTTTAAACAATAAAGTTCAATAATTATTATTTGTAATACATTAATACCAAAAATTAAAATAATGAATTTGCTTCTATCTATATAGTATATTTGTCAAAATAACTAAGATTTTGTTATATTTTAGGAAGTTCATTAAATATCACCCATAATGCTTCAGATAATAAAATATCTCCTGGCCCTGCATCACAACATACGCCACATTCTTCTACACCAATGGGTGATCAGGTAATTATCCATATTTTATATATTTGCTTTTATTAAATTACAATAATTTTATATTTTCAATTTACTAAACTAACTGCTCAGATAATTCGAACCATTCTTAAGTTAATTTTGGAGATTATTCTCAATAAACTTTAATTTACGTTTAAAACAAGTATATTTTGATATAATTGTTATTACTATCAGTTTCAGGATCAGCCCTCAGGGCCGCCACCTGCAAAATTTAATCGCAAATTACTCAATGATTTTGAATATGAGAGTGGGGATGACACTCCCGCGGCAGACTCAAGTCCCGTGCAACACAACTCAGTTCATATGCAGAATATGCATAATGCTCACAATAATCAAAACAATATGCAGCATAATCAACATTCACAAAATACTCAATCTACTCATCAACATCAACAATCGCATAATCCAGCCGATGCGTTAGGAAGGTGAGTTTTAATTTGAATCGTTATTTATTTTAGTTCTTTATCATTATCATTACTCTACTCATATTGGTCTTAGCGTTACTATATGTATGTTTTATATTCCTCATAAATGGGCTATCTAACATCGAAAGAATTTTTCAAATAAAATCAGCCTTTCCTGAGATTTGCATGTTAATCAAACAAACTATTCAGCTTTATTATAGTATTAGTAAAGATTATAAAATAAAAAATCAGGACTTATTATAAACTGTGGAATGCAGCCTTGAGATGAATTTCCTTCATAAGTGTTTGTAATGGAGGTCATTAACCTTTTAACAAGA
This sequence comes from Colias eurytheme, assembly GCF_061535395.1. Classification (NCBI taxonomy): domain Eukaryota; kingdom Metazoa; phylum Arthropoda; class Insecta; order Lepidoptera; family Pieridae; genus Colias; species Colias eurytheme. Next base: position 4,880,515 of record NC_142993.1, on the reverse strand, counting down.
TAATGTTTAATGAAGGTTACAAACATTTGCCTCATGCCTAGGGATCATGGAACTTTACTTGCAAATAATTAAATGAAACAAGGATAGCATTCCAATAGATATTTATTATGGTGCATATAAGTAACTTTTACACCAGGAACATATTATTAGAACCCAAACAAACAGACAGATTATTTAGAATAATATTCCTATTATTGAAAAAGCGGTTATTTTTATATCCAAGCATCCAGTTTTATTATCTTAAAAATGGTCTACAAAAACTTATATTACCTATATATTTTTTCAGCATATTAACAAATCCAGAGATTATGAGACAACTTCAAAGCTTACAAGCTCAAATGCAATTAGTAGCTGGAATGCAGATACCCGTGAGTATTATCACTTATCTGTACCCATTAGTGTTTTAAGTAGAAATATTTTTTTCTATATTATAATATACTAATGCCAATAATACCTTTTACTAATATAACTGTTATTTGTTTCAGAATTTAATGCCAATGATGTCAGATTTGCAAATGCAGCAAAATCAAAACCAAGGGCTTCCTTTCTTAGTGAGTATATTATGTGACTTACACTATGGTTTTTCTTATCTGATTAATTACTCTGGAGATAAGTTATAAAATTAATACTTTTACATTAATTGAAAAGTGATGAATGTACTTAATAAAATGGAAATCGTCACCTTAATTTCAGGGTTCGCAAAATGAGCCTCCAAAGCAAAATGAATCAAAGGATGACATGGCAAATGAATCTGACATAGAATTTGTGGACGCTGGACCTCAAGTTATTGAAATTCCTGATGCAAATGATTCTAGGTATGTATGTTTGTATGTGTTACTTTTGTCCAGACTAAACAAGCTAGATTGCAGCCTCTATAAATTTTATGAGTTTAATAAAAAATATTTATGAGTGAAGTATTCAATTCAATATGAAATTTAAAATTTATATTTTAATAATCATATTTTTTAACTAGCTGTTACCCTTTAGGGGATGAATTGACGCCTACGTTATGATATCTACCTGCATGCCAAATTTCAGCCCGATACGTCCAGTGGTTTGGGCTGTGCGTTGATAGATCACTATATCAGTCACCTTTGAGTTTTATATATATAGATGTAGATGATTCCGTCTTGGGATTGCTCCATTACATAATAAAACCTACCAAAATATATTTGAACTTGTAATTTATATCTGTTGAAGGCCGGCTTTCTAATCAATAATAAAAAAAAAATTGGTTGTCTGTAAAGTCGGTTTACTGACGATAGTTGAACGTGACAACATCATGATCATCATCAACAACAACTTACATGGAACGCCTCAGAGCGAGGTAACGCCGCATGAGTCATGTTTTTTCGTGCGTGCAGCCGGCTCTACCGAATTATAAGACGTTGTCACGTCAAAAATCTATTATGTATATATATTTCAGGAGTCCATCGCCAAAATCTCGTCGTCGCGGATCGCGATCACCGCGCAGAAGGCGTCGCTCGCGCTCGCCGCGTAGACGTCGGGACCGCGACAGAGATAGGGATAGGTATGTTATCTGTCTTTTTCATTTAATATTAAAATTGTGGTCATAATTTTTTTAAATGTATGTAAAAAATTCTTAAGATTCGAACCCCTCGTCGTGATTGGTTTTCTTATTCTAAGAAAATCGAATTTATAAAGCATTTGAATGCTATAAAACTAAATATTAAATGTTATGTTAATCAATATGTAGAGTGAATTAAAGTTGAATTGGAATGATAGATTTCGGATTACTTCAACAAATTGATGAATCTACATCCAATAACTTAATTGCATGAACTACATGATGTAGATAAATTGATCTTATATATGTTTAATTTTTTCCAGGGATAAAGAAAAGGAAAAAAGTTACAAAGAGAGGGAGGCGGAAAAAGAAAAACAACGGGAACGAGAAAAAAAGGGCTTGCCACCTATTAAAAAGGAGAACTTAAGTGGTAAGTTAATTATCAAGGAATCTTGGATTTAGTTTAAATTTACGTAAATTTTTGTTATTTTGCATAAGCTACATTATCAGTTAAATACTTAAAAATAATGGTAATTTTATTTAACATAAATTAACCCATTGAGCCCCGAACGGCCCGATCGGTCCACGACACAATAGATTTTCTATTGTGTCTGTGATTCTGGGGCCTGAGTTATTAATTGAGTAAAGTCCCTAATCTATAAATTATATTTCAGTGTGTAGTACAACACTATGGGTGGGCCATTTATCGAAACTGGCAACACAAGAGGAGTTGTCCGACCTTTTTGGTGCATTTGGAGGTCTCGTGTCGGTGGATTTAGTGCCGCCGAGGGGATGCGCTTTCGTTGTTATGGAAAGGAGACGAGATGCTGCGAGAGCGAAGCAAAAATTGGACAGGCATAAATTGCACTCAAAGGAAATAACAGTGAGTAATTGAAATTAAATTACATTAATGACATAGCAAGCAGAGTGTTTTAGAATTTAGATTTATTCATCAAACAAAAGTAGACAGTAAAAGTGCATGGCAAAACAGATGGAAAGAATTAGTTTGACAAAAGGTGACTAAGTACTTGTAGAACATTATTTTATTACCCAACTGCGATAGAAGCATTCGGATTTTTTTATGGTTTTCGTAATAATAATAATTCTTTATTCCTCTATTATTGTAATATCATACTTTACACAATATGTGCACGGCACAATAGATGAAAAATAGTTTGACGTAAAACAAAAGTACTAGTTTAAAGGTGACTAAGTAGATGTAGAACTTTATTTCATTACGCAACTGCGATAGAAGCGTAAGTTTTTCGTTATGATGATAATTCTTTTTTTTTTTTCCTCTATAATTGTAATGTCACACTTTTCACAATAACATCGTGCGCAGGTGGCGTGGGCGGCCGGCAAGGGCGTGAAGGGGCGCGAGTGGAAGGACTACTGGGAGGCGGAGCTCGGCGTGGCGTACCTGCCGTGGGCCGCGCTGCACGCGCGCTGGGTGCTCGGCGCGCTGTCGCTCGACGCGCTCGAGGAGGGCGGCGCGGTGGACGAGGAGACGCTGCCGCCGTGGCTGCCGCCCAGGGTGAGTGTGCGGTGTTGTTTGTTAAGCTATTGCATAGCTTCTATCGCGGGCCTTGAGCGCGGGGACCGAATCCAGAAATTGCGTATCGAAAAAACCCCACGCTCCCCACTCTGACGGGCGCGGAGCACACCTCCGCGCCCGTCAGAGTGGGGAGCGTGGGCTTGAAGGCATAGCATGCAATAGCTTTACCGCGGCAGTCTCCGAGTGCCACACGTCTTTTTTTGTTCTGATTGGATCAAACAGTGTGCATATGTATGTATGCGCTGTGCATGTGTGAAGAGGCCGAGCTGTGTGTGTGTATGGTGTTGCGTGTTTTATATTGTGAATGCAATCAAACAGGGAGCGGATGTATGTGTAATAGTGATTGGTGGTTTGTTTGAATGTGGTCAAATACCATCAACTGAACAGTCACGAGCGATGCCCTGGACCCTGGTTGCTGCACAAGGAATGTATATGTGCGTGCAGCAGTTTGCATGTTTGCGTCGCAGTAGTGCTTGGTGTTGAATGTAGTGAAACAATTTACTTTAATGTTACTTCACTTATAATTCTAAAATAAAGTATTAATTTAATCCGTCAGTCCTCGGATCACAGACACAATAGAAAATCTATTGTGTCTCGGCCCGATCGGGCCGCTCGGTGGTCAATGGGTTAAAACTACTTTAGAAATTATGTAAGTAAGTATATGAAAAAATAGGAATTACGAAAAAAACGCTTTATTTTCAAGTAAATTGAATAAAAGTTAATAATAACTGTCTCTCCACACAGATAATACCAAAATCCATGTCCGAGATACCGCTACTCGGCGGCATGCCACCAGTAGCCTTGCCGAGTCTGCCCAACCTGCCGCCCAGCACGATGGCGATGAGTGGCCCACTGCCGGCCAGCACGATGGCGATGAGTGGCCCACCGCCGGCCAGCATACCGCTGCCCGTGCCGAGGATGCCGCCGCCGGGGTACGTGCCCTATACTGTTGACGCTAGGTAATATATTACATATGTGATAGATAGTGATGGACCAGTAATACACTAACACTATTATAGTAATTGCAGACCTAATCTAATAATAAATATTTTTTCTGCAATTTTTTTTGCATAATTTGGATGTTACGGCAAGTGCGTTTTAAATGTTTAATTGATGGTTTATAAGTGTCGACCATGGACAAAATGATAGCCATAAAGATAATAGGTATATAATTTTTTAATGTTTTATGCTTCAAAATTATTGACCTTTGAATAAACAACATTAACTGCGCGTACGCAGGCCGTTACTTTCCATTATTCTTCATGTGGACGAGTGTATGATGTTTATCACTTAAAATTCTTGAAGTGAAAACTTCTTTAGCGGCGTTGGGTATAAAATCTTAAACTCGCGTCAGGACACGTGACCTGATCGAAAAAGCGTAAGACGGTTGGATATCAAACATGCTCAACGTTAATAATCAAGTTTTCACTTCTGCTGGCACTCCCGGAGTGCAACCCGTCTTTATTTTTAATTATATTTTGTTTTGCAGTATGGGACCTGGTCTGCCCACGGGCATGCCGCCCGGCATGCGGCCGCCGCTTCCCGCACCATTACCAGGTGAGACAAAACAGATCTTAAATATAAACTAAACTAGCAAACCCGGCGAACTCCGTTTCGCCTCCAGAGACACCTTTTCTTTGCTATAAACCTCACGGAGCCCGAGACCTTTCCAACGAATGCAAAACTGTGGAAATCGGTTCGTGCGTTCTGGAGTTATAGCGTCAGGAAGTAAAACCCGACTTATTTTTATATAGTAGATTAATCCTCTTAGCATATCCAAATTTTTTTGAGCTGTTGCATACATTAATTCTACCATCTGTAACAAATAATAATACATGATATTATTAAAAGAAACACATATTTTACAAAAGAACAGCCTAAGGCCAAATAGCATAATAAAGTCAACACCCATAAATTAAGCCATCACACTGTGTTATGGACATACACACAGGCATTCTGTCTGCTCATTTGGCTTTCGATAACATAAAAACTTGATTATTTAATATTGAATCTTGTTAAGGGGAGACTCCCTAAATTTCATGTGAATTTGTATTAATATTCTGAAACAGGCACACATACATTCTTTCGATGTACAAGACAGTAACTTAATTGTAACATTTTCGCTCGATTCATTGAAGTGAAACTTCTTTATCGGGGTTGGAAAAAAATTTTGTGTAACATTTTTCCGTTACGCGCCATCTTGTTTTTATCCCTTACACGCGTGATTGACGTATTTCTATAAAGTTGCATATAGTAAATTATTTTTTGAAAAATAAGGTCATAAAGAAGTTTCACTTCTTACGTGTGTACACTAGTACACGCATACATTTTTTTTTATTCAAAAATTATGCCTTTTTTAAGGATTATTACTTTTTTTAAAGATATACTGGGACTTTAGGTCTAAAATAAATGTTAACAGTAAGAAAATAGAGTTTACTATTGAATCACAAGATATTTTTTCTCTAGGTCAATTATTACTTTAGTTATAAACGAAATAATGAATTGAGACTTACTTTTCGAGCTCGAACGCGATCAAAGAGCGCACGCGATATTCAACTTTATTACGGCTGTGTTAGCGTCTAGTACCGTAACCGGTCTCTCAGTGCCAGAAATTATGTTAGGGAGCCTCGTCTTAAAGTGCCCATCATTGCTATGATTGAAGTTTACGTATGTATTTACTCGACATCATTCTAATGTATATTTGTTTGCACATACAGGTGTACAAGCAGAGGGTGGTTTAGGGGCGGGCGGTGCGTTATTAGGGTTCCCGCCTTCAATGCAACCTCACACTTTACAACAACCAGGTAATTAATTGTTTGAAATAAATACATGTACTTCATAAAATATATCAAAACAGTAAACAACCAATTTTTTTGAGTATCTATTTTATTTACCCATTGCTATTATTTCGTACAGGAATGGTGGGCGGTTTCCTAAGTGGGTTGATGGGCATGGGAATGGGCGGTCTTGTGTTACCGCTGCATCATGCACCGTTACCTTCGCAACCGCAGCCGCAGCAACAGGTTAGTATTAGTGTAATAAAATTAACTAATTCTTTTGTAGTGTATCATCTAAGGCAATTTTAATTTATACAAAAACGAGGTCCGCCCCGGCTTCGCCCGTGGTACATATTTCGCAATAAAAGGTAGCCTATGTCCTTCCTCGGGCATCAAAATATCTCCATACCAAATTTCATGCAAATTGGTTCAGTAGTTAAGGCGTGATTGAGTAACAGACAGACAGACAGAGTTACTTTCGCATTTATAATATTAGTATGGAAATAAGTAAATGTGACGCAAAAATGTTGAAAAAGAGTAATAATTATAAATTGTAACAAGTATAACATATTTTGAAGCATTGCAAATTTAATATGTGATATGAAATATTATATCGAAAACTTCCCCAAGTTTGCAGAACTTTTGGAATTTTTTTTCACGACCATACAGCAAAAAATAATTTAATTGCAATTTTAACAATGTTCCGGACTGCGGACAAGGTTGCAAAATGAGATTTATTGTCGTCCCAATGTACCATTCACTTGACCGAAGTTTGAAAACTTTTGGAATTATTGCGAATTGATTGTCTTGACTGACTGGAGTACAAAGTGTTTCTCTTCCAATGTGAATTAACCCTGTATAGAAATAAGTATATCTTGTAATTATGTTCTTAACTCATCAATATTATTGTTGTTAACAGCAGCAACAACAGCAACAGCAACAACAACAAGCCAGTTCAGACGTGAGTGGAGCCGATGACGCAATGGAGTTGGACCCAGAAGATACTCCTACAGATAGTCAGAGCGAAATGCATATACGTGACAATGTGCCTTCTAATATGCATCCTGATCAGGTAATATTATTAATTACTAGGTTTCCGCCCGCGGTTTCGCCCGCACAGTCAAAGAAAAACCCGCATAGTTTCCGTTCCCGTGGGATTTCCGGGATAAAACCTATCCTATGTCCCGGGGTAAAAAGTAGCCTATGTCCTTTCTCGGGTATCAAAATATCTCTATACCAAATTTCATGCAAATTGGTTCAGTAGTTAAGGCGTGATTGAGTAAAAGACAGACAGACAGAGTTACTTTCGCATTTATAATATTAGTATGGATTATAAACAAGGACATTACTTTTTTCCGTATTGATGGTTTTTTGATAATAACAAATCTGCAAACGTATCAATCATCATAATTACGTACAAAACAAACAAAATTTATACGTCTCTCGATTATCTCTCATTCTTTAGCAATGAGCCACTTGAATTTTTCGACCAAACCAGAAAAATTGCGGCGTTCTAACATGCAAGTAATATTTTTACGCAGTTACAAGCGCTGGTCTCGAAACCACCACCGGCGTTCAACAGCTCAGAACCGCCCCCTGGTTTCAACCCGGACAACTTCGACTCTACCCAGCCGCCCCCGGACGACAAGCGGGATGAGGATAGACGGGACCGTGACAGGGATAGACGGGATCGGGATCGGGATAGAGAGCGACGGGATCGGGATAGAAGGGATGGCAGTGGAAGGGATGGAAGCGCTAGGGATAGGGAGCCAAGGGGTGGCCGGGATCGCGAGAGAAGGGATGGACGCGAGCGGGATAGGTTTGTACGCATTGTTTATAGCTTTAAACACATCAAACACTGTCAAAGGCAGTTTATTTGTCAATGAAATACATGTGTAACTAATTTTACACTTTATTTAAAACTATTAATAACAAATATTTTGGAATTTTTCATATTCCCTTTTGATTTCATTTCACGTTATACAAAAATGGCATTGAAAGTAAAAGATTGTTGATATGCTAATTTTTACGAATAAAAATTGTTATACATGAAAATATCGATTTTATCATTAATAATTATATGGTTCAGTATCTATCGCATTGGAAGCATCGCGCCCTTCAATTAAAATGTGGTTAAAAAATTTAACAGTGGAGACACAAGCTTTTGTAATATTGTTAATCATCGCTTACAATAACCTGATTGTATAAACAATATAACAGAGGAGAACGGGACGACCGTCGTGACCGTGACAGAGATCGTGAGCGGGACCGCGGGCGGGAGCGACGTGACCGTGACCGCGGACGGGACCGCGACCGTGACAGGGATCGGGACCGTGTCAATAGAGATGCCAATAATCCGTGAGTATCGGTCAATTAAGGAAAGCTGGCATGTTCACAGTACTCACACTTATGCAATTTCACTTACAGTATGTTCAAAAATAATTTGGAAAATCCAAAAGTGCACGCCTCATAATTTTTTTTTAATAAATATTTATTAATTATTATTTTTGTTTATTTAATAACAATTAAACCACATCGAATCAGACCCTGAAAAATGAAAGGGTTCTATTCCTGAGCATACTCAAGCGTAAGAGAAAAAAAAGACTCGATTAGTAAAGTATTTCGGTCGCTATCGTGTTAACAAGAAAAAGGATCCGCACATACAGACACACGGACGTCCAAGACAGAACTTTTTTAAACTGTTTTTTAACTAGTTTAAATAACAAAAATGACATCAAAAATATCATGAACGTTAAAAATAGTGTTTTTTCTTAATATGTGTGTGTATGTATTATCTTACAAGTGCAATGTATGATACATAAAGACATTTTAAGTTTGAAAAATCAGATGTTTTGCGCGAAGTGACAGTAGTACCCACCTCAACGCTTCGCTTATGAGGCGTGCAATAAATGCGACTCTAGTTTCATTTTAGACTTGAATTGTAAAATGGTGCGTTGTAGATAAATATATGCAAATATAATTATGAAAGCTCTCATAATTTACCTGTAAAATTATAATTTAAAAGTAAATCAATTGATGAACTTAATTATTTATTCTAATAATAATCAATTGGATAAAAGAATTAATAATCATTCAATTATCAAATAATAATTAAATTTCAGGTCATAAAAACAATACAAATAACGCTCACTCCCAACACACGGATGGTTATTTTGATAATGATTTAAATAACGGACGTTTTCTTATTCAAAATCAAATTCTTTCATTTACTGTATCACAAAATTCTTCATAGATTTTTAGATATTCGTACTACACACATCACCCTGTATTTATAAACAATTGCAAAATAAAAGCTACACATAGGCCGGGAGATACTGACACAAAATTTCGGGTCATTTGTAACAGAATGGCGGTTCTACAGGGGTCTTATTACGCAATGACAAAAAGAAAAATGATGGTCAGAACGCTGGTACCGGTGGACTAGTCGCGTGGGCGTTAGTCGAACTCGTCGGATAAATAGCGAAAGTCAAACGATTTGTAACACAAAAATTTTAGAATTTACCGATAGCCCATAAAAAAGATGTAGGCGGTAGTGTCATGCCATACTTTTCCGGTGTAACTTACAGCCCCCCGTACCGACGCGATGCGTTGATTTAAAAAAACAATAAAATAAATAAAAAATAAAATAACGCCCACTGACCATCATTTTTCTTTTTGTCATTGCGTACTAAGACCCCTCTAGACCGCCATGCTGTAACAAATGACCCGAAATTTTGTGTCAGTATCTCCCGGCCTAACATGTGCAATGTGTAAATGTGTTGACGTTCCAGCTCTTCTTAATATAGGTATACAACAAGATTAATTAATTATTACAATAAAAACAAAAAACCTTACTGCAAGTTTTACTGTTTGTTTATAATTTTTGGCACCAAATTATTATTACTTTTTATATTTTATGTACACAGTTGTAGAGGTACACACCTCTACGACTGAGATGAATATATTGCCACAGAAAAATACGGCAAGCCGTTTAGGCTCCAGGTCGGGCCAAACAAATATAATACTTACAATCGAACAAGGGTTACATTGTCTCTGTCGCAGTCTGATACAATATAACTTTTTTAAATTTCTATTTTTTTTTATAATCGCTGTATTGATTAAAAAACACATTTAATAAACCTATTTTGATCAGGAGCCGGTTTACAGTCTAAATTCTATTTTCTTAAACATTTGGTTCCTTTTTTGAAGTATATCTCTTATTTACTTGTATTTTTTATTCAGCGAAAGAGGCCGCGACAAATCACCGCGCGGCAACGAGCCAACAAACGAGAAGACACTCCAAGAGCGGCTCTGGGAGATGGCCAACGGGAAGGAGATGGAGATTGAGGAAGAGCAACCGGAGGAACGGGGCAGTGACAGTGAGCAGATCGACCTGCCTCCCGCACTGCTTGATAATGGTAAGAAGATTTATATACGTGCAGCGATTCTGAAATAGGCCTCCACGTGGCAACGAGCCAAAAAAAGACGGGTTGCACTCCGGGAGTGACGGCAGAAGTGAAAACTTGATTATTAACATTGAGCATGTTTGATATTTTGGAATGGTATCCGTCTTACGCTTTTTCGATCAGGTCACGTGTCCTGACGCGAGTTTAAGATTTTATACCCATTACAGAAAAAGTGCTCAACGCCGCTAAAGAAGTTTTCACTCCAACAAACAAAAAGACTTTAAGGGTGCTTTTCCACCAGCGATGTGTTATGCAGGTATGCTGCGAAAGTGAAATAGCTATGCTGTGAAACCACAGAACAGTAAAAACAAATAGAAGTGTGATGTGGGCGTGGCCCACGTGTCAATAATAAGTTTAGATCACCTAACTTGCTCTCAGTTGTGCGTTCATATTGAAATGCTGAATTTATAACCTAAGTCGGTTTTGACTCAAATTAAGCTGTCCAATCAAAGGCATAGTTTACTTGTAGTGTACTGTATAACTATCGGTTTAAATGTGTGGGTTTGGCGACACTGGTTTTCATACTAATTATGACATTATAGCACTTCTATTTGTTTTTACTGTTCTGTGTGTGAAACTATGTAGCAGTTCGAGTAAGTTGTGCTATGAAGATGCGCCGACGCAAACTAGCTGCGCAAAGAAGATACGCAGCTCGAGCCATGCAATATATCGTAGTACACTACTCGCGGCCATTCGTAGCACGCATCCATAGCACAAATGCATAGCACCCAACATTCCATATAAAAAACATATCTTAGAGCGTATCCGCACTATGCGGGTAGCCGCATTGCGGGTAGCCGTCCGGCTGACCGCAAGCACAATTATGTACGTAACCGCAGACCGCACAGTGCGCATAGAAATGAATATTACGTACATAATTGTGATTGCGGTCAGCCGGACGGCTACCCGCAATGCGGCTACCCGCATAGTGCGTATACGCTCTTAAACTCTGTCCATTATATTATTTTCTTTTTGTCAGCTTCACGCCTATGAAGGATTGTATTGTAAATGTCATACAAATAATTATCGTACTTCATGGACAAGCCCCGCCCACTTAGTGATGTCTACAGAATTATTCAATGATGGGTCGATAAATTATAATAATCGATAGAAATACTCTGTAAAATATATCCGATACAGAAAAACTCTTCTATTATGATATATAATTTAAACGTAAAGACAACCAAATTGTAAGATAGAAACCAATAAATAATAAAATATTAGTTTAGTTTAGTTTTAACATACAATTCATAGATATGTGGTCTTATTATTACATATCTTATTAGTACGTTTACGATGTAATTATTATTTACGTACCTGATTCAATTTAGTATAATATTTTGAATTTATAATTGAAATGGTATCACAATCGATAATCTTTTGAACATCACTTCTGGTATCACCCATCGAGCTGTCAAAAAGCAATTCTTATATTGGACAGACAATAGTTGAATTCTATCCATCAGTGCTAAACTATATGCATGAATGAATATGATTGGTGGATATCAAACACATAGCAACGTAGCATAGCACATCTCTGGTGAAAAAGCACCCTTATGTTGATGTGGTGTGCGAGCGAGATATCTAACGATTAAGGTAGGTGTGATTGAGACAAGTAAATTATGTGATTCGTCCGTGTTAGATGATATTATTTTGTCATGTTTTTTACTCGACTTGGCCGTGTTTCTGGACTGTTTCTTATTATTTTTGACTCCTAATTAGGAATGGATTGACCTAACCTGTAATCCTAATTATAATTATACTAGCGACCCGCCCCGGCTTCGCACGGGTGCAATGCTGATACTTACTAAATACACTACAGAAAAATTGTGAACGTTGTATAGGTATAAAAATATAGCCCGCTCCGGCATCGCACGGGTATAAAATACATAGCCGGGCGGCCGCAAACGCTACGTCCTGCAATTTTTAAATCTGTAATATCTTCGAAAATATTCACTTAAATCATACGGTGTAAAGGGCCATATAGATCTATATTAAATGAACAATGTATCCTTATACAATATATTATTGAATTTTATTAGGGTAGTTAGTTAAAAAGTTCAAGTATCGTAACTACCATAATAAAATTCAATACCTCCTAAACGCCTCCATGGTGGAATCTGGTTTTTTTATCAATGATAGACCTAATTATGAGCAATCTATCGGTACCGGTCACAAGTTGCACTTTTGAGTTTTTTGGAAGAAAAAAAATAAAAAGTTCAAGTATCGTAACTACCCTAATAAAATTCAATTCCCCGTAAACGCCTCCGTGGTGGAATCTAGTATTTTTATCAATGATAGACCTAATTATGAGCAATCTATCTGTACCGGTCACAAGTTGCACTTTTGAGTTTTTTGGAAGAAAAAAATAAAAAGATCAAGTTCAGTAACTCAAACTACCCTAATATAATATTTTGACAATCGATTCCTCCTAAATGCTTCCATGGAGGAATGTGTTTATTTTACCAATTATAGACCTAATTAAGAGCAATCTATCAGTATCGGTCACAAGTTGCACTTTTGAGTTTTTTGGAAGAAAAAAATAAAAAGATCAAGTTCAGTAACTCAAACTACCCTAATATAATATTTTGACAATCGATTCCTCCTAAAGGCTTCCATGGAGGAATGTGTTTATTTTACCAATTATAGACCTAATTATGAGCAATCTATCAGTACCGGTCACAAGTTGCACTTTTGAGTTTTTTGGAAGAAAAAAAATAAAAAGTTCAAGTATCGTAACTACCCTAACAAAATTCAATTCCCCGTAAACGCTTCCGTGGTGGAATCTGGTATTTTTATCAATGATAGACCTAATTATGAGCAATCTATCTGTACCGGTCAAAGTTGCACTTTTGACTTTTTTGGAAGAAAAAAATAAAAAGATCAAGTTCAGTAACTCAAACTACCCTAATATAATATTTTGACAATCGATTCCTCCTAAAGGCTTCCATGGAGGAATTGGTTAGGGAGCCAGGTGCAAATTTGGTTAACTATTTCCTCTCAAGAGATAATTCGTCAAACGCATGAGAGTATAGTATTATAAAGCCTCGTGAACGTCAGCTGGCGCTCGGTTGGGGGGGTGAGCGGTTGTAGCCTCCCACGCACATAGGAAAAAAAATACATTCATTCATTCATTTCCTCTCAGCTAAAAATTTGTCAAATTGTAGCTAACCCAATATCTCAACGAAAAAAAATAGTCAGCTGGTTACAACATGGTGTATTATACGTCAGCTGGTGTCTCGAACATGAAAGTTAAATTTAAAGAAAAATTTATTTTCCGTTATTTCCTCTCAAACAAAAATTTACCTGATGATAGCTTATATTTAACTGTGGATAAATATATATGTCAGCTGGCTGTATCTTGGTGGAAAAACCGTCAGCTGATACGGGAGGCTACAACCGCTCTTCCCCCCAACCGAGCTCCAGCTGACGTTCACGAGGCTTCATAATACTATACTTTGATGCATTTTACTAATTACCGCTTGAGAGGAACTTGGTCATAAAATCTGCTGCTGGCTCCCGGACCAAATGTGTTTATTTTACCAATTATAGACCTTATTAAGAGCAATCTATCAGTACCGGTTACAAGTTGCACATTTGAGTTTTTTGGAAGAAAGAAATATTTTTTTGATCGGTATGGGGAAATTGTTTGAGCCAAAATCATTTTTTACTGCGTATAACTCAGAAACGGTAAGATATAGGAAAAAATGATTTAGGTACAACTTGTAGATAATTTTATGGCCTTTCAACTTTTGCTTAAAAGTTTTTCTCTAACATGTACCGTTTTTGAGATTTAAGCGAAAAATGAAAAAATGGACCCATTCCCCCCCTCCCCCCACTCCGGGGCTCCTCCTAGTGTCCCGGGGTTTTAGTATGTTTATTACCTAGGGACTCTTGACATGTTTCCGAAGAAACATCTTACGTTACTAACTCACGCACTCTAGAACTTTTTATTCAATGGACTAATTAACGTTCAGCATGTTTGATATTTTGGAATGGTATCCGTCTTACGCATGGAATATAAGGGCTAAAAAATAAAAAAAAATTCGTCTTACGCTTTTTCGATCAGGCCACGTGTCCTGACGCGAGTTTAAGATTTTATACCCAACGCCGCTAAAGAAGTTTTCACTTCAACAATTTCTGATTTAAAGAACTGACGTCGCTTCAATTTTGTGTTAATAAACCTTTTTTCTTTTTAAATACCAGAGACGTTACTCTAAAAATCGAAATCTGACATACAGAATCGAATGCATTGATTACTTGTGAATAAAAATCATCATAAAGTAATAAATGCGTTGTGTTTGTGTGTTTTACGAAAGAAAGTATATTACTGGGACAGGGATTCGCCTGATGAATTTTAAAATTGACATGTGTTTCAAGTTCGATTGACAAATGTTTCAAGTCCGTATCGATTAATTTACTTTAATCGATGTTTTTAAGCAGGTAACCTCTCTTCGAAGATAAAATTGATAGACGTCAAATGTTGCCTATTAAATTGGCTCGACTATAGGAGGATGCTTTGATGACATTAAAATTTACTTGATGAAATCGGTATAAATATACTTTAGTTAGCAATGTATGTTGGCATTTGGTTAATAAATATTACAGGGGGTGATAATCAAGCCGAAAACGAGGGCGGATGGACACAGCTGCCTCCACCGCGACAAATGGCACCGATGTTCAGGGCTGGTGAGTTTATTTATCAATTAATTCTTTATCCCAATTTCTTTATATAATATGATCCTATTAATAATTTACCTGAAATATACCTTGTGATATAACATAGCATGTTGCAAAATTTTCACTTTTTATGACTTAATTAAAAAAGTACTGTTTGATTGTGCATATTATTACCTGTTTCTAAGGTTATAAAGAGAGGAGATTCTATTGTTTGTGTTTGAAATGTAATAAATAATAAAAACATTCTTCTCCATGCCTTCAAATACTAGTTTAACTAAATAATTCAATATATTTTTACTAAATAGTAAAACTCATCTATTAACACAAATCACTATGATTGCTTAAACGCAATTGGCGTTATTGTCTGGTTCAATTTATTATCTTATAAATCATTTATATTTATTTATTTATACCTTATCAAAATAATTTTTAAACTAAGATTTTTCTGCTATTTTTCTTTAATGTGCGTAATTTTAAACTATTTATAGCCTTATTTTTTTTTCATGCTTTTTGTACTAATGTATTTATACAGTGTTTATTAGTATTAGTTATTATTTGCGTAATTGTATTTTGATAATATTATTATTTTTAAAAACTTAGCTCTTGCTATTGAATTATTTTTTTTATGAATCCTTCCAAATTATTTTTATTTTATTATTTCTAAGTAACAAACATCAATAGACAAGGATTCAAGCAAATTTTTAATTTGCAGAGCTAAGAATGAGAGGACCTCCGATCAGACCGCCTGTCAGAGGTATGAATCTCTCTTCTTCATAATTTTTCAGACTGAATTAAATCTGTCGTAGGGTATAAATCTCATTATTTAATATAGATAGTACAAATAAAATCACTCGTTATCAATGTTCGGTCTGAAAAATATAAGCTGACTTCGATCCTTACATTACATAACAATATAATTTTGTATCATTTCAGGACCGTGGATGGATCAAGGACCAGGAGGCCCAGGTCCGTTTGGACCAAGGTTCAATAATATGGGACCGCCTTTTAATAGACCACCTTTTGAACGACCACCGTTTGAAGGTGGTCCTGGGCCAATGTTTGATAGACCGCCGTTCAATCGAATGTCATTTGATAACCGACCACCGTTCGACGGCCCAAGACCTCCATTTGATGGTCCCAGACCACCGTTTGACGGACCCAGGCCGCCATTTGATGGACCACGACCACCGTTTGATGGTCCAAGACTACCTTTCGACGGTCCTAAACCGCGTCCTCCGTTCGATGGGCCTAGACCGCCTTTCGATGGTCCACGGCCACCGTTTGATGGCCCAAGACCGCCATTTGACGGTCCTCGACCTCACTTCGATGGCCCACGTCCACCAATTGACGGACCTAGACCGCCCTTCAATGTTCCAAGACCACCTTTCGATGGTCCCAGACCGCCTTTCGATGGACCGCGACCACCATTCGAAGGACCAAGGCAATACGAAGGTTTTGAAGGAGATAGACAGTTTGATGGGCCTAGATTTGATGGTCCCCCTGAATACTTTGATAGGAACAGAAGATTTGACGAACGCGAACAATTTGAAAGGGGCTGGAATAGAGATAGAGAATGGGACAGGAGAAACGAATGGGATGACAGAAGAAGGGACAGAAGGAGTGCAGGAAATAGTGAACATGAAGATAGATATAATAGAGATAGAAACGACAGAAGAAGAAACCATGATGACAGAACAAAACCCCGCGAAGACAGGAATTCGAGAAGAGATAAAGATAGAAAATCCAGATGGGGAGCTGCTGATGAAAACACAAATCAGAGTGAAGAAGCTGAACAAACGGAAGTTCAAAATAATACGAATGATAATGAAGCTAGCAACTGCGAACAAACTAGTGAGCCTAGTGTTAAGGAAACAAATTCTGTAGAAAAAGATACTAATAATGTAGACTCTGACACAAAGTATGTAGAAAATGAAAGCAATAATTTAGAATCTAAAGAAAATAGTGTTCCAATAGAAGAAAATACGTTAGAAAATAATGTACATGAATCGAATGTCACAGAAAAGGAAGATACTCAAGAATCAAACGATCATGAAATAGAGCATGATAATTTTGATAAAGTAGAAACAAATACTTTTAATGGTAACAGTGAAGATAGCAGAGAGATAAATGAGGAAGTTAGTGAACCAGCTAATCTTTACGACGCAAACGATGCTGTAGATACGAGTTTTTCAGTAGCGTCAAAAGAAGTACAAGAACCACTTGAACATGAACCCAGCACAGATACTGCTGACAAGTCGGACGATATATTTAACGATAAAGCGGTGGAGGAAGTTACGCAAAAGGAACCAGTACAAGAAAATACTGAAAGTGAAGTGGCACAAAGCAAAGAAGGTCATCTCTGACAGCGGTGGATAAAGTTTGGATATTTCCAGTGGAATTGATTCGGGTGACGCGTCCGGGCCCGACGTCACAAACACACAGCTACGCAGTGTTGCCAGCTCGGAATAGTTGCGCGTTGTTCGGGAAAGTCGTTTAATGAATTTTCTGAATATTATTGTTGCTATTTAAATGAATCAAAAATATAATTTTGTTGGCATAATAATATAATTTTAATATCACAAATGAGGTCGTCATCAAATGACACCAATAAATTATGTAATTTATTTAACTCGAACTGGTAGCACTGGTGAGCTGCAAATAGATTAACGCAGATTTATAACGCCAAAGATAATTTTATACAATATACGATTGCAATAAATACCGAGTGCCTTATTGGTGTTTTGTTTCTGCGGCGGTGAAGAGGAACCCGCCCGGGCGCTCAAGTGGAGCGACCCGGGCCAGGTACGGTTGCTATGTTGATACATACCAATACGCACGTCTACAACAATTTTCTATGTTTATCACGCCCTAACTGAATGTTAGTAAGTTGTTTTAGTTTCAGTAATTTCAATATTTTTCATTTACTTATTGACAAAAAAACAATTGTTGTCGACGAGTGTATATCATTTTTTAAATTATGTCGCAATGGATATATTAGTTTTGTATCAAATTAAGCCTACTTTTAGCTACCAATATGATCCATTGCAACATAAATTATATCACTAGCAATGTGTGCAAAGGCCTCGACGACGCCGTGCCACCCGAATCAACACTGGAAATAGAAGATAAGGAATAAAATGGATTCTTCAAGCGTCTTCAGTCGCCAAATTAGGTGTCCACGATACGGCCCATCGTTTAGCTCTTTCAGATTAATAGGCTTGACCTAGTGTTTATACAATCGTTAGTTAGGTAATTTTAATTTAATATTATAGACTATGATCAATTCATTATTCATTATTTGTGTTTCATATATCTTGGTGAAGGTCGAAAAGTTTTATTTTAATTTCATCTATTTACATCGTAAAGATACTAACAAAATCTATATCTTCATTTATGCATAAGGTAATAAAGTAGGATTATTTTTAAATTACATAATACATTGTTCACTTGACGTAAAATATAATTTTTGTTTTAAAATGATTATTATAAATTTATATAGCTGGCTTTGTTTTATGGATATAATAAGAACACGTTAGTTGGTGTAGTTATAAAGTTAAATTGCATGCTTAAATGTTTGTCATATTTGTGCTTACTTAAATAAAAATTAAAAATACACTGTGATTTTTTGATTCTTATTTCAAAAGAAAATAGGATCGCAACATGCTGCCTCGTCGAAGTGCCATTTGCACACATTGTTATGTTTGTTTTTTCCTGTTTGCATTTCAGCTCTACTTTTGCAACATTGGCGAGCCCTGTGTAGCCGAGTCACAATATATTCTATTATATATAAACATATCTATCAGCTTTTATTATAGTGGAATAAATATAAATCGTTAACGTGTATAAATACAGGGTTACTTGTAAAACATCAGCAACCTCGCAAGACAAGATAGCTAACATCATAAATAACAACATTTGTTCTACGACGTTTGATAATTTGTTAGATTTTATTATCATACAAAAATAAATATTCATTTAATTTTCCGTTTGAATATTATTTACTCTGCGCTCATCCCAAAAATTACGTAAACAAGAAGCGAAAGAGAGGGGGAAGGGGGCGTCGCGTCGTCCTTTCGATAATGAATAGAACATAGACTTACAAAATATGTTAGGATAGTACAATAAAAGCTTAAAAAATCATTTTAAAAATAATTTGTTGCATAATACCATGGACAAATAGAATATAATACCAATAGTCGTAGAACAAAATATGTTTTTACTTATGATATTAGATATCTTGTGACTTGTCCTGCTAGGTTGCTGGTGTTTTACAAGTGACCCTGTATATCACTTTCACTTCCTGTAACTTTTTTATTATGTTGTGTTAATCTAAATTGTAGATACTCCTACATGCCTCAATTAATTATTTATTATTAGGTCAATCAAATAGCTTTTATGCAAACTTTTTTTTTTTAATTTAGGATCCCAGAGATTATTTGTTCACTTTATTTTATTAAATTATAATTTTGATTTCAATATAAATAAATGGCATTCTTAGCTAAAACAAAAAAAGGCTCTCGTATAGTCGTTAGCGTAGTGGTCTATAGCATATCTGCACTGTGCTGCACTAGAACTATATAACGGAAGATGCGGGTTCGAATCCCACATTGCTTAAAATAACGGGAAGTGCTGCTGCTTCCTCACTTGTTTTGTATGCGCAAAAATCTAGCACCTTAGCTGTTTCCACCAAAGCTCTGCTAACCGAGGTCCGAGGCGAGGTAAAAGAAGCGATAGGATTAGTTCTTAGACATACCTCGAACATATCTAGTACCTCGAATACCCAGTTATTCAAATCGGACTCGTAGTTCCTTAGATTAGCGCGTTTAACCAAACAATCTAGGAAATAATTTTTTTCAAAGCTACTGATTAATAATATTAAGGTCGTTTGGTTGCAAAACTATAAATTCTATATTAATTATAGAAACATCTCAATTTTCTAAAATAGGTTCGTACTTCGTACCAAAAATACCTTAGCGTTTCGCCGTGGTTCCGCCCCGGCTTCGCCCATGGTACATGTTTACGTTATCTCCCCATAAGAACCATCCTCGTACTTAGGCATATATAGAGGAATATTATTAAAAAAAATTAATGAATTGTTAAAAGCCAGAAGGTTAAAACTTTTACCACCCTTTACCTTTGAGAGACATCTCGCTCGGACCGCTTGTGGCTCTCGGTAGAGAGTAGTATATTCTTTGGCTTGTGGTTAGTTTCCGCTAGGGAAAAAGTTACCAGGTTTAAAGCAATATAATAGAAAACAAATTCAATTATAGGTAAGTTTATCATCTTTGCGGCTTTGTTTCCTTCGTTTTTCATTTTTTTGATTTTCATCAAACCACAGCCGTAGATTTTTTTGAAATACAAGAAGGTTTTTTGCACATAAGTTTTAGTAAATATTTTATATGAGCTTTTTAATTGGCTTTGGCATACTTTGACAGTTGACACAGCTTTGACATTTTTATGCAATTATAAAAAATTATCTGTCTGCTGATTGCTGTCAACCTCGCAAATTTTCGTATTGTTTGTTGTTTTGAGAAAAAAATTCCACGAAAGATTTAGTTAAAAAATAGTATTTTGATTTAATATGATGGAAGGAGTTCAAGTGATAACGCAGGACTATGTAAATGTACATATTACAAAATCTGATTCTGAAGATGCACCTCCCGTGGAACGCAGGTTCAAGAAAGCCATTACTGTATTGGAATTTAAGGTTAGTATGATTCATATTATGTCTTCCTCTTCTTCTTCTCTTAAATAATGGCTCCACCCAATAAAAGGGGACTTCGCTAATGTCCAGTATATCATATTATGTCTCTGCTGTAATACATTTTGATATTTATTACAATTAATAGTATGAAAAGGGGGTCAAGCCATATTCCTACCAAATGTACTGATAGAGCTTTAAAAATTAAAAATACAAGGTAAAATCACCTAAGAAATTCTGTAGTAATATTGTTATCCCATTGTACAATTTTTAGACGAAGCTAGAACTGGTAACTGGAGGTTCTGCAACAACTATGAAACTGAAGCTTTATGACAACAAAAACAACTTAATTTGTGATATTGATAATGATAATGCATTACTTGGCTCATATCCTATTGATGATGGGATGAGGATACATGTCATTGATAAATTTTCTCTTATTCAAGATTTTGATGCATCAGATAGTGCTGAAAGGTGGGTTTATTATCAATGCTGTACTGAATTCATATAAATAATATAGATAGTGTGTCTCATACATGAAAATTAATTCTTATTCTCTGTTATCTTTCTAATAAAGTTTACAATTTTTCAGGTTCAAGTTATCTGAAGAAGAATATGAGAAAAAGAGTGATACTCTCAGGTCATTCTTGCAGCGCAATAAACTTGGCAAATACAATGAAGAAGAAATGAGCAAAATGAAAGAGACTCAGCAAAAAGAATTAGAGGAAGAAGCCAAGTGAGTTCTAATTCTAAATAGATAATAATTGCATTTTTTATTGCAAAAACCTTATGAATATCTTTTGTATTGAGTGGTAGAAATTTGAAAGCATTAAGTTATACAGTTTGCTTTTGTTAGTTTCAATAAATTAAACCAAACTAATTAAATAAATATGTCTGTTTTTTTACCTTGGGCAGTCTGGAAGAGATCGCTAGTAAGCAATAAGGCCGCCTTATGTACCTACCATATGATGTACCTTTGTATAATTGTAAATATTACTTGGTGTGGTATATTAAATTGATAAATAAATTTAAATGGTTTCATTCATTTTCCATAGATAATATTATTTTATTTATAACATTTCAGGATAGCAGAGTCTGTGCTAGTTGGTGCTAGGTGTGAAGTTCGTGTACCGTCACAGCCAACACGAAGGGCCACAGTTCGGTACAATGGACCTCTCGATGGAGCCAAGGGTCTGTGGATTGGTGTGCAATATGATGAACCAAGGGGAAAGAATGATGGATCGTTAGTTGCTTTTTTATACTTTTTTTTTTTTTTTTTTTTTTTTTTTTTTTGATATAACTGCGACCAGGCAATCTGTTAGGTAACAATTGGCCTTTATATTGTTTGGAACTCCGTCCGGGAACATTGATATTGTTTCAAGGGGCTCGTCCAACGACTCCACCCTTGTAGTCCAGTGTTATATTTGTTTAATTTTTATTTATTTCAGAATCTTTTAGCAAGGTTTGTAATGTCCTGTCTTTTTAGCCTGATGTATTGTTGGCCTCCCTCTCCACTTAACGCTTGAGCAAGGTCGTTGGTGTGTACTGTTAGCCTTTCCTGATATTTCTGGCTGCTTTCGACAATTTGTTTTCGAACTGTGGCTATACCGAGATCAAGGTACATGTATTTATTTGCAATACATTTGGGGATACCAAGTATTGTTCTGAGAGCCTTAGTCTGGAATCTCTCTAGGATTTCAATGTTGCTATTGCTGGCAGAGCCCCAAAGCTGTATGCCATAGGTCCAGATTGGCTTTAAGATTGTCTTGTAAATTAGAATTTTACTATTGTCTTTCAATTTTGAGTGGTGACCTATCAGCCAATTTAAGCTACGCAGTTTTCCATCAAGTTGTTTTCTCTTTGTCCATATATGTTTTTGCCATGTCAGTCTTCTGTCTAAGTGCATACCCAAATATCTAGCACTATCTTCTTGGGGTATTTCTTTGTTGTTTAAGGTTACCGGCGGGCACGTTTCCTTTCTGAGCGTAAATGTCACATGCGTGGACTTACTCTCATTTGCTTTTATCCTCCATAGTTTTAGCCATGTCTCAATTTCATTGAGGTGCTCTTGTATCATGAGAGATGCAGTTCCTGGATCCTTATGGATGGATATCACTGCGGTGTCATCGGCATAAGTCGCAATCATTGTTTCGCTGTTCGCGGGGATGTCAGCTGTATAAATAAGGTACAGTATCGGTCCTAGGATACTGCCCTGTGGGACACCAGATTTTATCTCGTAGAGTTCGGAGAGATCTTCGTTGCATTTCACCTGGTAGCTTCTTTTGGTGAGGTAAGATTTAAGAGTTAAATAAAAGCAGTGAGGGAGCTTCTCTTTCAATTTATATAGAAGACCTTCATGCCACACCTTGTCAAATGCTTGACTTATATCCAAAAAGACAGCAGAGCAATACAATTTGTTTTCAAGACATTTACTTATTATGTCTACGATTCGGTGGACTTGCTCTATTGTTCCGTGGTTTTCACGAAATCCAAACTGATGGTCGGGCAGTACAGTGAGTAGGTGTTCCTTAATTCTGCTGAGTAGTATTCTCTCGAACAGTTTTCCAATAATTGGCAGCAAGCTAATGGGTCTATATGAGGTCGTCTGATGCGGTGGTTTACCTGGTTTAAGCACCATCACCACTTGTGCTATCTTCCATTGCCCTGGGAAATGTTCGAGTCTTAGAAGAGCGTTGAAGATGTTGACAATTTTCATTATTCCTTTAGGTGGAAGATGTTTTAACAAAGTAGCATCGACCATATCATATCCAGGTGCCTTACCTTCTTTGAGGTATCTGATTTCTCTAGCGACTTCCTTTGGACTAGTGCTTTTAAGAGGAAGACACATCTGTTTTGCCGAGCCTAGGTATGTATTCACCTTTGCCGTATGATCAGGATTACTCTCAGGGTGTGGTTGAAAAACAGTGTTTAAGTGTTTTGCAAATGTTTCAGCCTTTTCTTTGTCCGATCTAGCCCACCCTCCGTTGCTGTTGTGGAGAGGGGACATATGAGCTTTAGGGCGTTTTAGGGCTTTAGTTACTTTCCACAATGAATAATCTGTGTCAGCATTGGGGCTTAGATTTGTAATACGGTTTTGGATGTTTTCATTTTCTAGTTGGCTAATGTAAGTTTTCAATTCCTCCGAAAATTTGTTGAAAGCTGTTTTGTCGCTCGGATACCCGCTCCTGTGCCATATTTTTCTAAGTCTGCGGCGTTCTTTGATTTTCTCTTTGATTTCTAGTGGATAAGAGTTTTGTTTTGGAGGCTTACCTTTCTGTTTTGAAGTGGCAATATTTGCAGCATTATGAATAGTCATATTGAGTTTTTCTATTTCATTTTCTACTTCATCAGAGGTTTTAAGTTTGCATTTCAGATCCACCAGTGTGTTTATTATGTCTTGATACTTACGCCAGTTCGTATTTTTACGGTTGTATAACTTAGATTGTGGTTGCAACAGAGTGATTGTTGAGCTTATGTTTAGGATGACAGGAGTGTGATCTGAAGTGAGGTCGATAGGTGATTCTATTGTGACGTAATTATTATCTATATTTTTTGTAACAAAGAAATCAAGCAGATCAGGTATCCTGTTTCTGTCATTTGGCCAATATGTAGGCTTGCCACCAGATAAGTATTCTAGATTCATTTTTTGTATTGTTTTCATAAGTTGTCTACCTCTAGGGTTATAGACTCTTGAACCCCAGTGAAGATGCTTTGAATTCCAGTCCCCTCCACAGACAAATCTTTTATTCAAAGTCGCAAAGTAGTTGTTGAAGTCTTGTTCAGATATTATATGTCTAGGCGGGCAATAGACGGCTGACAGTACAGTTTCCAATTTATTGTCTTCAATTATTATAGAGGTTGCTTGAATTTTCTCTGTGGAATAGTTCTCAATTGGGTAGTGCTTAATATTATTTTTAACAATAATGGCACTTCCTCCATGGCTGTTTCCAGATGGGTGATTAGTTGCATACATTTTGTAATTGTCAAAAACGGTGTGCGATTTAGAAGTGAACCTTGTCTCAGATATAAGTGCTACGTCAATATATTCTGTTTTTAAAAATAATTCAAATTCTTGACGTCTCTCCGTCAAGCCGTTGGCGTTCCAAGTGACAAGTTTTTATACTTAATTTTTTTGAAGTGAAACTTTGTTATCGGGGTTGGACAAAAATTTAGTGTAACATTTTTGCGTTACGCCGTACGCGTGACATTTTTGCGTTACGCCGTACGCGTGACATTTTTGCGTTACGCCGTACGCGTGACATTTTTGCGTTACGCCGTACGCGTGACATTTTTGCGTTACGCCGTACGCGTGACATTTTTGCGTTACGCCATACTCGTGGCATTTTTAAGGTCATAAAGAAGTTTCACTTCTTACGTGTGTACTCTAGGTCTAGTACATGCATAAGTACATTTTTTTAAAATATAAAACAGAATATATTTATTGATTAAAAAATGAAGGTATTTTACTAAGAATATAAACAAGGCACATTAGATATAGTAATTTTGAGATATATAAAATAGCTGTCTGACTAGGGCCCTTCTGGCCTCCTCTACTCAAGCGACAGCCCAAGCCGAGCCCTTTTTTTATTCCTAAAACAGTTAGACCCTATTTATATCTATATTATAATATATATTTTTTTAATATTTTCAGAGTGAATGGAAAGAGGTACTTTACGTGTCCGCCTAAATATGGAGGTTTCGTGAAGCCAGTGTATGTAACTGTTGGTGACTTCCCTGAAGAATCTTTTGATTTGGATGATGAAATATGATCCCAAACGAAAACATGCACAAAAGCCTATTAATTTTATTTAGCGCCTGAGCAAAAACATAATCGCTTAAATATTTAAAATCATATAAATATTAATCATGACTAGAAAGTGGTTGAATGATTTTGCTTTGTATGCAAGTTTGATAGAATCATTTATTAAGAAGAAAGACTGAAACGTAGTTGAATGTGTAACATCAAGATTTTGAATGTACTGGTTTAAATTGAATATACTTGTATTGTCAAAGATAGGATGTGAAAATTAATGATTCAATTGTGTTTAATCTTGAATAATTTCTTGTAAGCCTGTCTGATGCTGACCAGTTTTTACTAGTCTTATACTTTGTAGATTGTATGTGTGAATTATTTTATCGTTATATATTTTACTTGAAAAAAATCATGATAGTATTTTTTATATTTGATTATGAGTAATGTTCAATAACATAACTAATTATATTGTAATGTAAATTATGAGTTGTTTGGCAAACAACAAAACATTCCAAGAATGGATTGATGCTATTAATTATTGTCCATGTTCGAGCAAATTAATAACGACATGTCAGTGTAACAAAATAATGAGCTATGCAATAAATTTTTTGATATATTTGTTTGTTTTATTTTTTTTCCCAACTATTTTTAGGGTTCCGAACTTCAGGAAAACACGGAACCCTTATAGGATCACTTTGTTGTCCGTAGGCACAGAATACTTTTGATGTATGGAATTAAGCTAACCCGCGCCTGTCTGTCCGGCCGCGGCCAAATAGTTTCTGGGATGGGTTAGGAAGAGACTGTAAACTTTTGTGAGGTGGTTGGTCTATATGTTTATACTGGACAAAATACTTTCTATGTATTAAATACAGGAGGACGCACGATCTTGTCGATACTAAAAAGCTTATTTAAAATAAATCATCAAATTAAAGTTTTTTTATCATTCAGACTTTAAATTAAACTGCCGTTTTATAATAAAGAGGTATGGTTACGGCTAATTTAAGCAACTTCGACTACGACATACCATGACATAACATCTATGAATTCAAACAAAAATTCAATATAAAATCGTTTATTAAACTTATTCTTAATTAAAACTTCCGTCTCTTCAATATCTCTGGGCGCCAATTGATCGGATGTGTCTCCTCAGACGCCGTATCGTCTTCTTTATATATCTTGATGGTTTTATCAGCCTCTGTAGTTATGAGACGTGATCCCGATTGGTCGTACGTCATTGCGAATATACCAGCTTCGGAGTCCATGGAACCCGGTTGTACTGCCGCCTAGAAAAATAGTTGGTGAATTAGTTGATTATAAATTAATAATTTATACTTAAGGATCAAAATTATGCTAATCTGACAGTGTAGTAAGTTTGTAAACCTCAGTAGCAGAGTTTAGTTTGTAAAGCGATTTTGAGTTATTATGGACACATTTATATGAACTATTTTCTTTGATTATATTCAAACAAACAGGATTTTCGATCAAATTGATTTTTAAAGGTACTTTAAACACAGACGTAATACTGACCTGTAACCTCTGGAAATTATATCCCGTCCTCCAATCCCAGAAGTACATAGTGCCATTATCACCACCGCTCACAAGCACACCCTCAGGATTAACCGCCATACAATTAACAATAGCGTTGTGCCCAGACAAATTCTGTATGAACTTTCCTTCCGGACACTTCCATTGTTTTATATTGTCTGGTGAAGCAGATGCAAATGTGTATAGCGTCGGGTGAATGACGATAGATCGAACTGATTTCTTGTGGTTTGTTAGAGTACACATTGACTTGCCAGCGGCTAAGTCCCATAGACGAATTGTCGAGTCATGTGAACCGGTAATGATCTGAAAGTAAAATTGTGAATTAAATTGTTATGAGAATTACAATACAATTCTTCAACATACACTAAATTAAGAACTATAGAAGATATTTACACACCAAAATACAATTATAAATGTAGCAAAGCGTAAATAGATACTTTTTTGTGTTATATTAGTATGTTAAAATACTGTAAAACCAATTTATTTAATCTGTGTCTATATCTGTAATATTTTCTTTTATATTAGGTGGTGTCCTGTTTTTCCTACAATAAACGCGCGCGGTTTAGTATCTGCCAGGGGTCACCAGCACGTCGATAGTGACGTCAATTTATTATCTGTGCAACTTCTACATTATCTGTGGTCTACCTGTCAAACGCATTTATCATCTGTGCTCACCAAGAAGCTTATATCTAATACACTGGAGATTGCACTATGACCATTAACTTGTAACAAGAAAATATGACGTTGAATGACGCCTGTATGTTTTTTATCCCTTTCACACCAACCTGCCAAGTTAGGTGGTTTCAGTTTTAGCTGGTTTCCCCCACCTCCCTCTCTCACGCAAAATAGGCGCTTGATGTCGAGTTGCGGAGAAATGCCCGTATATTATTATTATTTATTATTATTAACATTGAGAAATACCACACAAAAAAAAAAACCTGTGGCTCCGCAGACTGGCAGGCTAGTGATGCGACGGTATCCGTGTGTCCAGCTAGAGTGTGGACATTGGCCTTTGTGCGCATGTCCCACACACGTGCAGTTGCGTCACGGCCGGCGGTCACTAGCACATCTATAGTGGGGTGTAGAGCTAGTGTGTACACCGCTGAAAGGTGGCCGTGGTAGTGACGTATCACCTGGAACAATCATATTTATAAATATTATAACCATCTAGAAAATGTATGCGTGTACTAGAGTACACACGTAAGAAGTGAAACTTCTTTATGACCTTAAAAATGTCACGAGTATGGCGTAACGCAAAAATGTCCCGCGTACGGCGTAACGCAAAAATGTCACGCGTACCGCGTAATGAAAAAATGTTACACTAAATTTTTGTCCAACCCCGATAAAGAAGTTTCACTTCAAAATTAACAATTGGTTCTATGTCCTAAGAAAATGACCAAACATATACCACATCACTCCGTGATGAGGTATATAATACAACTACGGAAACAATGCAGAAATGCATAGAATTATGTTTACCTTATTATACTCGAGATCCCAACATTTAACTTGTCTGTCTTCACCACAACTGAACAAGTATGGATGCCTAGCAGAAACTTCCAAACCTGCAATGAAACAGGATAATACATATAAGTATAATATACAATAAAATAATGAGTAACATTCTTTGTTTCATTTATTTGTACATACAAATTTAAACTAAATATAGTCATTTAACACTAACTAAATACATATATACATTAACATAAAATCTAATCATTTACTAACCTCTTACTGTACTAACATGTCCTGTTAAAGATACCTTCAATTTACCAGTTGCTAAGTCCCAAATCTTTATCACTCTGTCAGCAGCACCTACAATATTATTTGATAAGCTTAAAAAGACTCTTCAAAGGTAAATTATATGTTCATTGAGTAACTAATGATGTTCATTATTTATTAAACAAACAATCTGATGTACAAATAACAAAATAGTGACTATTTTTAGAATATGCGTGTCAAAAGTGCATTGCAGTTAATTTTGCATGATGTAATAGAGAAATAATCTATTTCTTTTGGTTTTTATTGCTCATAAAGGTAATTAAAATTCATAATATAGGTCTATGAGTATAAATTTTGAAAAATATACTTTACCAGTAGCAAACCATTCATTCCCTGGTTCCACGGCAACACAGCGAACCCAGCCAAGATGTCCAGATATGACCCTGAATAGTTTCCATGGAGCATGCCACTTGGGCCTCGGCATCACTGGCGCCTTTCTTGGTAGAGGTGTGATAGCTGTGTTTGTGGGCGCTGGCCCACTGTATGGAAGCATAGCTCCATCTGACGCAATGGCTGCAGATTCCGCTATTTCTGTATGAATAATTTGTAAATAAATGTTGGTACTGTATTTTGTTTGTTTTTCTTCCTAGCTTGACTTTTCAATTTATGTTTGTGGTTAGCTTTAAATTATCTTTAATAGTTTCATTGTGAAGTATGTATGATTCAAAATCATAAATTATAACTAATTGTGTATTTTACAATCACACAAAGTACTTAAATAGTCAGTTAACTGTAACTAAAATAAAATTAGTTTCAATTAAGTTTGATTTTTACAATAATTAAGGCACTCATTTGTTGCCCCGATTTTAATAGAATATGACTTGTCACCTGTGTCATGAGGAGTTTCTGGTCGACTCATGTTAGCTTCCAGTTGTTTTATGGCTTGTGCCTTTTGAACTGCTGACATGACAAGTCCATAACTATCCCGTGTTTTGGTAGCTCTAAGTATTTTCTCCCTAAAATGTACAACATTCGTTATCACTTATCAGTGATATAGGCATCACAGATTTAGATTAATTTAAACAAATATATGTATATACTTACGCTTTTTCGTCAATTGGTGGTAGCATTCCTTGGTTGGCTAAGAACATATCATGAGATCTTTTTAAAGAACGAAACACTAGCGTGTGCACTGAATGTTTTATTACTTCGTCAGTCATTTTGTCTTGTTTTATTATTACTTATTTAATATATATTAAAATGATGCGATTTGTTTATTCATATTCAGTTATAAAAAATAGTCTAATGCAGTATTTTTTTAAATTTATATTTTAACTACAAATTGTTAGTAAAACGCGTCCCGCTGGCCGCTTATTCGTCAACTGTCAAAGAGTATAATAATATATATGTCAACTGTCAAATTAAACTATATGTCAAATCTGACAGCTATGTGCTAAGACTAAAAACAACCGCGTTCAAAAATTTTATATAATCGAAGCAATTTACACAAAACTGTAAACCGGATTAACTAAATATTTATAAACGCGAAAGTTTGTGAGGACTGAGGATGGATGGATGGATTGATGAATGGATGGATTGATGGATGGATGGATGGATGGATGGATGGATGATTGGATGATTGGATGGATGGATTTTTATTAGTCTTTCACGTAACAAGTACTGAACCGATTACAATGAAATTTAGTGTGTAGGTATAGGTCTACCAGAATCTGATGGCATATTTATATTTAAGAAATAAAAGATTTTTATGTGGCAACTTATTTGACAACTATCAAATTGGATGTCAAATTATTTGTCTTTTTTGCAGTTGATGAATAATTTTTAGGATTTTGTCTAAAAAATCTTCGAAAATGTCGAAAAAGCCGTTGCGATCACAAGCAAGAGGTGTTGTTTATAATGTGTATAGAAAAACATTCGATGAAGAAGGGTCAAACACATCACAATTTTCAATTTTGAAGATTTTATTGGTAAATTGGACTTACCCGTTTTGATACTATAAATTAAAAAATATTATATGTAGGTAACTATAATATTGTTTGTTGATTAGAATATAATTTTATGAAAACTTATTACAGGAGTTTCCAATACGGCTATTCGTCAAGTCCAAGCTGTCCAAGTCAATTTTATAATGTGTGTCTGTTAATACTTACGAAAATAAACAGAATTTTATTTTATTTTTATTTTATTTTATAAAAAATTATAAGCAGTATTGATCTACATTATCATTATATCGATATTTTCACATGGCATACTGGTAATGAATATACAAATATAGGTATGTGTAAATAATAATATGTATTACCTGTATAAAAGTAATTTGTATAATTGTATATTATAATTTATACATGCATGTAAGTATGTACCTACATAATATTAAGTAGATATCTCATTATTAAGTACAGTATTGTCCACTTATGTAATGTGAGTAATGATATTGAGGACAAAATAAAAAAATAAGCAGTATCAAGATCGTTCAGTCCATTTTCCCTAGGGTTGCACACTCAAAATTTTGATTTCCCTAATTGCCATTAGATTCTGGTTTACCTATAGCTGAAGACCCAGAATAAGACATAGACATAGGCTACATAGACATAGACATAGACAAGACATAGGCTACTTTTTATCCCGGAAATCCCACAGGAACGGGAACTATGCGGGTTTTCTTTGAAAGGGCGGGCGAAGCCGCGGGCAGAAATCTAGTACTTCATATTTGTAACCAATACTCGTTTGTAGAATTCTTTGAAAAATACTGTATCTCGCTTCTAGAACGATTGAAATTTTGATGGTAATCATGTAATGACACTTTTTGAAGGCGCAGCGGTGGGTCAAAAAAATCGAAGCAATTTATGGATTTGAGAGTACAAGAGATCGCTGCGAGTCGAGGGAAATGAAAAAAATATTAAATAACGCAACTAAGAATAATTTAATGGTACAAAAGTCACTTTTTTCTATTAATTTTGCACATACCTATTATAAAAAAAGAAATAAAATCTTTATCCTTCCTATTCCAATTAATTATAATTTTACACATAAATATTATAGCTATACATATAGGTACTTAAAATCTAAGTTCATAGTGTTAAATGACTAGAATAAAAACTTACTAGAATAGACTAGATCAGACCTTATACCTATATTTTTTTCAAGCATGGTTTTACATTTTACACATAGCCCGTACGTTAATTTTACATACGTTAAAAATAAGGTGTTTGAAAGTGCAGTAAAAGTGGATTACTACTGGCTACTGTTAGATATGTACCTAGATGAATTAAATTGTCTACTT